>NW_005871048.1:11855155-11887549 GCF_000147115.1 Myotis lucifugus
CATCTTGGTTCCTCCTCCTGTCTGTTGTTTTTCACATGATTAACTGGGGTTGTGGGTTTTGGAAAAGAATGCTACAGAGGTGAAACACCCTTCTTGTCACATCATATCAGAGGTATATGATACCACGTGACATCTCTGGTGATGTTAACCTTTATCATCTGGTCCAAGTGGTGTCTGCCACATTTGCCCTCCAGATACAATGCCAGGTACTATGGGACTGAGGATAATAGGAATTCAACACCTGAGATCCAAACTCAAAAGTTTCACAACTGAAACTCATTATATCCCCAAATAATGTATCATCTTCCCCTGCAAGCTGCTCTTCCATCAATGTTCCTAATCTCAATATCCATCCAGTTGCCAAAGTCAGAAACCTGGGAGTCATCTTTGACTCCTGTCTTTCTCCTGCCACTAAATTATGCCCAAGTCCTACAATTCCTGTTTCCTAAACATCTTAATCCTTCCATTCCTCTCTAGCCCCAGGCCATTGCCCTCATCCAAGTTACATTACCAACCACACCCCCAAATTACTATCGCATGTGCTCAACTGGACTCCCTGCCTCCAGTCTCGCCCCCTTCAATTATCTTCCACTCTGGAGGCTAGAGAAATCAAATCCTATTATTCCCCCAGTTAAACCTGCCCTACTGTCCTTAAGACAAAGTCTGAACTAACAAATTTACAAGCCTCCAAATCTCTCTTTTGATTATGCCTCTAGTCTTCCTTCCTACCCTCTTTGCCTCAAACTTCATTTACCAATCATAACCAGCTTTTTTTACTTTTCCAAATACACTCTTCTCTCACCTCTAAGGATTTCACACATGCTCTTCTCAGTTTAGAATATGCTATCATCCAACCTTAATTAGTTTTCAGTTTTCAGCTTAAATACCTCTTTCTGCAAGAAAAACTGACAAAGACTCTCTCTTTTGAGCCCTCAAAGGAGATAGCCTCCTCTGAGCCCTCTTTTTATCTAGGCCTCATCTTTGGCAGGTTTTAGCAAGAATTCTGCTAAGTCACTTTGGCAAGAACTGATCAAGTTCCTCATTCCACACTTGTTGTCTGAGTCCCTGACCTGCCTTTAGCAAAAATCCTGTTAGGTCAATTTAGCAAGAATCCCCAACCCTTGATGTCTACTCTTAGTATTTTTTGGTCCACTGACCCCTTCCCTCTGCTTCTTGGCTGTGAATCCCCAGCTGTCTTTGCTATATTTGGAATAGAGTTCAGTTCTATACAGAAGTCTCTTTCCCTACTGCAGTAGTTACTGAATAAAGTCTGCCTAGACAGCCTTTAACTAGTGTCTGGCTTTTTTTCTCTTTAACAACTCCTTGACCCCTAGATGAAGTTAGGACCCCTATCACACCCCTCTTCTACTTCCCCTGTCATGAGTCTCATTATACTTTATAGCAGTGGTTCTCAACCTGTGGGTCGCGACCCCTTTGGGGGTCGAACGACCCTTTCATAGGGGTCGCCTAAGACCATCGGAAAACACATATATAATTACATATTGTTTTTGTGATTAATCACTATGCTTTAATTATGTTCAACTTGTAACAATGAAATTGGGGGTCACCACAACATGAGGAACTGTATTAGGAAGGTTGAGAACCACTGCTTTATAGTAACTTCTTCTCTAAATATGTGTTGTCTATTTTTCTAAACTGCAAGTGTGCTGAGAACAAGGATTAGGTCCAGGTCACCTTTGTATCCCCAGCACAGCCCAAAGCTGTGTAGGACAGTCAAGGTTTGTGGAATAACGGAATGAGTTTTGGGGTTGCTCACTTGCCTGCCTGTATGGAATGTTCCACCAGGACAGGAAGTTTTAGGTAGTTTGGGGGACCATCCGAAGGTGTAGTCGGCCTGCACCACGAATGAATCTGTATCTACTTCTGCACCGTTGAGCAACTCTCCTGGGTCTGGTCTGTCCTGGAGCAGAAGCACTGATGTGGTTTTCTCTAGCAATGCCTCCAGGTACAGGAGGCCGCTGCCTAACTCGTTCACTTTCTCAGGCAGACACTCTCATCACAAGTGCCTGAAGCTCATTCGTGCGCTCTCTATATTTGTTTACCTGTCTTTGTCTCCATTTTTGGCTTCTACAAAAAATAGAGTAGACCTAAGTTAATCAATTCTAGTGCTCAGGCATAAAAAGGTGATTGCTAAGTTCTTCATTTAATGTAACCATTCTTCATTTTGCATCTGTCTCTCTGCTTATTTATTTCATTGAAGCTTAGAGGCAGTTGACTGCTTTTGATGCATTTTGGGAGACTGATGAAGAGTATCAGGTTCATAGTAAGCTTGAATGGGGGCTTTCTGCTGTTTTGAAACAGATAAATGGCCAATAATTTTCAAACAGAAATATCTGCATTTTAATAAAGTTTGGAATGTGGGTAAAGGCAAGCAAAACAATGATTACATTAAATAAAAAATTAGCTTTTATTAAGCAAATAGGTTAGAAGCAAAAGATTGTCATTAATCTGACATTAAGAGACCAAAGGGACCACCTGTTAGTCCTTCACAGACCACCAGACTGCACTCCAAAGGGGAGAGGTCTGATCAAATCCCATCTAACTAGGGAGTCTGTCATGGCTTTAAAGGTTTATGGAAAAGAGAATCCTATAACCTCTGTGGCAGATCCTTCTCGCTGCTGGACATGCTGACACTGGGAAACCTGAGTCTATTGATTTTTCACTTAAATTCTTCATGCTGCAGGTAAAACCTAATTCCTTTTGTCTTTTTTGCAGTGTAGGAGGAAACAGAAGTTTAAAGAGGTTAAATTACTTGCCCATAATTCCATCTAATAAGTGGTAGACTGAAGATTTGGACCTAGGTCTGTCTTAATCTACTAAAGCACCCCCTCTTTTGTTTTTAACCAATGGATTCCTTGCCTGGTTAATTAGATTGTTCAATAAACAAGCTAATTCACTTCGTTAGTTAGCTCAGATTAAAGATAATGCCCACTACTGTCCATAAACCCATATTTTTCTAACTCTGTGTCCAGGGGTCCAGGTCAGTGTGAGGCTGCCTTTGGAAATACTGGAGATGGAAACAGAAGACTGCAATGTAGCATCGCCTGGCGCAGTTCATGAACAAGCTAGGAAGCAGTGAGTATTCCAGGCCTTTAGTATAGTTTTCTACTTCATATTATCCCATAAGCTCTGACATTTAAAAAGTGGTAAAGGCTAATCTGAGCTCAGGACTAGTAACCCTGCCTCAGATCCCTTGTCTGTAAAATGAGGATCGTAACACTCCTAGTAAGGATCGATGCCACAGTACATGTAAGGAGGTTGAAACAGAGCCTAGTGGATAGTGAGCCTTCAATAAAGCTCAGGTATGAATAATATATTTAAATTGTTACCATTATTTTTGTTATTATTGTTATTGTTGTTATAAAATAAGAGCAAGGTGTTTAAATACAGCCACAGCCAATAAGTGGTGACTAGGCCTCTGTACTGAGGTCCTGACTGGCCAGTGACTCAGCAAGTCAGGTGGTAGCTCCAGCAGCCGCAGCTAAAACACACAGCCAGGGGCCTAACCACCCTGAGAATTTCGTACATTCATTTTAGCTTTTCCCAGAATTATATCCACTGTTGAATTTACTAATATTTACTCATAAAATGTTGTTGTATTTAACTCTTGTCCCCAAAGCCTTACTTTGTAGTGCTCCTACTTACACTCTATAGTTTGGGGGTTTCTGTTTTTCATTACAGCTCGTTGATTATTCACATCCAAACCTGGTTATTAGTCTTATATCTACTCTTCAAATTTTCAACCATTCTTCTTTATACTGAATTCCTATTTTTGCATTCTTATTGAATTCTTCTGACTTTTCTCTCATCATTTGTAGTTTTGTTTGTTTCATATTCTATTTGACCTTTGTCTAAGCTTGCATTAACATTTCTTACATAGCTCATCTGTTTGCTTTTTTACACTTCGTAAAACTTAAAAACCTTTGTTTAAGCACATAAATGCTCAAACTGCACAAGAAAGTATACTTACTATAAAAACGCTGAGAAATGCATACAATTTTTATAAGTACTTGTCCATACTTTATTCGCTTCAAATATTGAACACTTGTCTAAAAGTTGTAATTGTAAAAACTCTATCATATTTAAGTACATGAAACAAACAAAGCTCAGAAATGCATAACATAATTATGAAATGTTCCCTGGCGTTGCCAATTTTCATTAATGAACATGTCCTTATTACGGAGATCACTAGGTACTTGGACATTCATTAGCTGCAGGAGCCCCGTGAAGAACTCTTTCAGATGGCAGGCCTGTGTTCTCTGTTATCTCCTTAGCCTGCAGGTAGAGCCCATGGGGTTCTTCTTTCCCCTTGTACAACAGACACTCACGTCCACATGCCTTGGGTTATCCTTCTGAAACTTTCTCCTTGGAGACCACACTTGAAGTTCATCTTGATCAGATGTTATCTCTACACAAAGGAGGAGAGGGTGAAAGTGTTTCAGGAGTTCACTAATATGCTATGCCTGTATCCCCAGCCAACCCTTCACCCCACCCTGACAGCCCTATACTTGTGAATGAGTGTACTTGCTTGAGCGGGTGGAGTAAGAATATACCTATGGGAGTTTGTTAAGAAGAAAAATAACATGTTTCAGGTCTTCCTAGCAATCTGGATGCTGGTGGAGGCCAGTGGATGGCAGTGTCATTCATGTTCTTATCTTTCTCTGAGTGAAAACCCTTTCATGGCAAACGACATTGTGGCAGATGGACTCATGCAAATATAAGATGTTACTGAGAGGTCAGGTCATAATTCAGGAAGATTTCATGGGACCTATTGACAGGACCTTCTGAGTAGCTTTCTGGCACATACACCCTAATTATGTACCCCTGCCCAGGGCCAGCCGCCCACGTTCTGGGTGTCCACTCAGTGAGTCAACAGGTGAGTACCTCCTCAGAGGCATGTAAATTAAACACATTACCTCTTTCAGCTTCTTCCGGCTGCTGGGTAGCAGGAAGTAGTCTAATTAAAGCAGATGTGTCCTAAGCATCTAGATTGGAGAAATGAGAAGTATCAGGAAGTCAAAGGTTTTTTAGAAAGCCTAAGATCCTATATGAGCTGCTGATGAATTTGTAGAAAATGTTGATTTGGAGATTGAGGTGAAAGAGGTGTGCAGGAAGCAGCCAATCAGTGATTTCTGAAGTCTAACTATGACTCAGCAAACCACCGCAGGCACTGCTACCAGAGGAATGCACACCTCACTCCCCATAAAGCAGCAGGTGCAAAAGCTGCCCTCTGCAAATTTCTCTGGACCATCACAGCAGCAGAAAAGGAATCGGGCTTCTGTCAACACCTGGGCCAGAAACCAGGGAGACTTTTTTCCTAGGAAGTGGATGCAGTGCCAATAAACTTTTGCATCAGATGTTGTAACAATACAGTGTCAAGCTCTGAAAAAAATCTTTTTAAACCATAAAGCTGTTTATTCTGTTACTGGAAAAATGAGATATTCTTTCTTTCTTTGCTTGCTGTATCCCATAGCAGGAAAGCGGGTGGGGGGTGGGTGGGGGTGTGTGGCAATTCCTAAAGGTTTTCTAAAGGAGTCTGCTACAATTCCCCACTTTTGTGTCCACAGGACAGACACATTAGGCAGCAGGCTACACAGGAACTTTCAAAGTCATGATTCTCAAACTTTCAAGTTGGCCACAAACTTTCTTCTATATATTTGTCTGGAAGTTCATTTCTTAACCTATGCAGTCTTTTCTTGAGCCATTTTTAAAGTGAAATTTTAACCAAACCTATGTAGAATTTGTTCTGTATTTCTTCCCATCTGCTCGGTAGCATCGTTGACTCAGATCACTGCCTGGGAAAAAGTAAAAAGGGAAATGGGAGAGGAAAACAGCAATATTGGCTGTTGGGTTTTTGGTAATGGACTAGTTGCTAAAAAATTCATTCTCCAGAATCAGTCTTGGAAATACTGGTAACCATGAGCTACTCTATTCTATCAGGTAGCTTTTGCTGGAAAATAAATATTCCCAAAATTGTGGCTAAAAACAATGCCTATTTATGTAGCTAATAACTTTGTGGATTAGCAATTTGGGCTGAGCTTTGCTGAGCAGTTCTGGTCTTGGCTAGGCTTGGTCATGAGTCTGCTGGGTTGGCTAGAAACTGTAGGGTGATCTCAGCTTGGTTAGCTTGTAGCTGCTTTACATGGTCTCCTCACCTTCCAGCAGGCTAGCCCAGGCTTTTTCTATAGTATCTGGGCAGAGATCCTACTGAGGGGGCCGAAGTGTCCAAGGCCTCTTTAAGGTCTACCTTGGGACTGGTGCAACACCATCTCCATCACACTCTATTAGCCAAAGCAAGTCACAAAGTCATTCCAGATTCAAGGTCTAGCCCACCCCTTGATGGGAAGGGTTTCAAAATCACATGCATTGCTAGAGGCACAGATACAGGAAGGAGAAAAAATGTAATAATTTTTGCAATCTTTTACACCTACCAAGTAAAGGCAAAATAGATCCAAATAATTTTATCACAGGTGAATTTTTCATAGAAGAAAAATTGGCTGATAAATAAATTGTATGGATTTGTACCTCCTGTGAAATAGTAAGCAGTCATTCTTGCTAATATTGACACCATGAAAACATGGGGCAAATTTTCATTTAACTTTAGTCTGGCTTCCTAGATTTTATACACATAAATGTAAGGCTTAATACAATAATTGCAGAAATAATCCCAATACAATAACTTTTATTTTGCAATAGTTTGTATAAATCCTTGTTGCAGGCTGGGACTTCTGGGAGGTAACTCTGAGATGGGATGTAGTACTAGTATACACCATGTTTATGAGGCATCAACATCTGTGGAAGAGAGAGGGAGGAGCAGAGAGAGAAGTTGAAAGGCCAGGGAGGCTCCCAGCCTCAGCTGATCTCTTGGAGAGCTCTGGATCTAAAATGGCTTGTCAGGGCCAGCCCATGTGGCTCAGTGGTTGAGTGTTAACCCATGAACCAGGAGGTCAGAGTTTGATTCCTGTCAGGGCACATGCCCGAGTTGCAGGCAAGTGCCCAGTAGGGGGCTTGCAGGAGGCAGCCAGTCGATTCTCTCTCATAGTTGATGTTTCTATCTCTCTCTCCTTCTCCCTTCCTGAAAGTACTAAAAACATATTTTAAAAAATAAAAATGGCCTGTCAGAGTTGTCCCAGATTGGGTCAATATGGCTGGGCCTTTATAAACAACAAGAGGCCCGGTCCACAAAATTTGAGCATGGGGCGGGAGGTCCCTTAGCCCGGCCTGCACCCTCTCCAATCCAGGACCTCTTGGGGGATATCTGACTGCCTCTCACAATCCGGAACCGCTGGCTCCAAACTGCTCATCTGCCTGCCTGCCTGATTGCCCCTAACCCCTCTGCCTGCCTGCCTGATCACCCCTAACTGCTCCCCTACCGGCCTGATTGCCCCTAACTGCTCCCCTGCTGGCCTGATCACTCCTAACCACCTCTGCCTTGCCCCGCACCTAGGACCCGGGCTTTCCTCCCTCTGGCCGGCTGCAGGCACCCAGGACCTGGGCTGGCTTCGCCTGGACTGGCCGCAGCCACAGGTGACCATGGGCGGGCAGCTTTGCCCAGGCTGCAGTTGCAGGCACCTGGGACCGCGGGATGGGCAGCTTGTCCCTCTCCTGGGCCACAGATGCAGGCCCAGCTGCTGGTGCCCGGGACTGCGGGGCCGGTGGCTTGCCCCTCTCCCAGGCCGCAGCCTGGCTGGTCCCCATTCCTCTCTCGCAAGCTCATTTGTACCTGTCTGGTCCCCATTTCTCTCTCATGAGCTTATTTGTGCCCAGCTGGTCCCCATTCCTCTCTCGTGAGCTCATTTGTGCCTGGCTGGTCCCCATTCCTCTTTCACAAACTCATTTGTGCCTGGCTGGTCCCCATTCCTCTCTCCCCAGTGTTGAGTGTCTGAGTTGTTATGGCATGATGGCGTGAGGGTGTGACAACTATTTGCATATTAGCTCTTTATTATACAGGGTGCTTCCTCCATCAATCATTGGGGTCCTCTGAGAAGGACATGACCTTGGGCTAAGTGGCTTTCTGCAGCAAGGAAATCCCTGCCAGTGCCCACAGGTGAGGGCAATCTGAGACTGAAGGCTCTTCCTTCAAGACCCAGCAGAATGCTGATTGAGTCATGGTCAGGTTCTAGCCCAGGGGTGGGCAAACTTTTTGACTCAAGGGCCACAATGGGTTCTTAAACTGGACCGGAGGGCCGGAACAAAAGCATGGATGGAGTGTTTGTGTGAACTAATATAAATTCAAAGTAAACATCATTACATAAAAGGGTACGGTCTTTTTTTTTTTTTAGTTTTATTCATTTCAAATGGGCCGGATCTGGCCCGCGGGCCGTAGTTTGCCCACGGCTGTTCTAGCCACATGCATCTGATTTACTCTGCAGGAGGAGCTGCACAGCCATATAATACAATGATATTTATTGACTGTTATTTTCCTCAGAGGATTTCAAATGAAGGGTATCTGACTCAATGTACTATTACCTTCATTTTGTTGCTGGAGTTGAACAATAAGTAGAAGGGTAACTGAGGAGTTAATTAGCCACTGGTGCAAGTCTGCTTCATGCATATTTCAGGCCTCTCCTCCTCCTTCCCCCAAAGGAGCACTGATTCCTGCTACCCTACCCTCAGGCCAGCAATGTCTGTCATGGTGGATGGGGGTGGGGTTGGGGACTTTCTCCTTCTTCTGTCTGGATCACAAGTTACCCTCATTGTCAGCAGGGAGTAAATTTTGGCTAAGGGGTGGGGAGGGTCTGAGCCCAGTATTTGAACCCAATTCTAAGGTAGTCATGTATATAAATATCTAACTTTACCAAATAGATCTATTCTAACTAATTGTGTTGCAATCATATTTTTTCTTTTCTTTATGAAGGAATGAAGTAAGCTTCCCCGGTGAATTTAGAATAGGATTTGATTTGCAAAATTTTGATTTAAATACAACCATTCAATTATTTGCTGCACTCACAGCTGGATTAGGAAGGTGTTTTTGCACTTCCTGTTGGAATATTTGGTTGCCCTTGTAAGGGCTTTGAAGTGCTCTTTGTAAGAGTTTTGCCAGCCACAATGGGAGGCAGTGTTGCTAGTAGTTAAGAGCCTGGGTTCTGGAGTGGGATTGTTTTGATTCTGATGCTTCCAGATGTGTGTTCTTGGACAAGTAAATCTCTCAAAACCTCCGCTTCCTCATATGTGCAATTTGACTCTAAGAGCTGTTTCCTCCTGGAACTACTATAAGTAAGGTGATGCCCACGAAGAGCCTGGCATAGACCCTGGCACTAAAAGTGTTGTATGATGATGATGATGATGGTGGTGGTAACGGGGAGGCCCATAGGGTCTTTGTCCTCTGTCATATTCCCACAAACACTCTTCTTTACTTAATCTGCCAAATGCTTAATTTTTCTGCTGCAGGAAATCTAAACCAGTAGGTAGTGGGGTAGATATGAAAGAATGCAGAAAAAAATAAGTATTTTTTATTTTATTTTATTTTTTTTAGGGAGAGAGGAAGGGAAAAGGATAGAGAGATATCATTGAACAGTTGTCTCCTGCATGCTCCCTACACGGGATCAAGACTACAACCTGGGCATGTACCCTGACCAGGGACCAGCAACCTCTTGGTTCATGGGTTGACATTCAACCACTGAGCCACACCAGCCAGGTGAAAAATAAGTACTTTAAAAAAATATCTGAAATGCAGATTCACCTTCAAAGTTGCAAGATAGCAGAACATGAATAAATTCTAGGAGAATTACATAAAAATGAATAGCTATAGCTATTTTCAGTGATGCCTGAGAGTAGACACGTAAGGGACCAGAGGGAGGGGTGTGGTCATGTATGGTGGCCATCATGGGAATGGATCGCTTGGGTTCAGGCAGGAACAGGACGTGGTGAGTGAGGGTCAGCAAACAGAGCCAAAGGTCCGTGGTTTGTGGCACGTGGGAGGCACACAGAGCCACTGTGGGGAGACTAGCCAGCAGTGACTGAGAGGCTGACAATGCACAAGGCGAAGTGAGTAAGGTTTCTAAATATAAGGACTTTTGACGTAGTGTGTGAAACCTCAGCTGGTCTATAATAAGCTTTAACCTTTGTCCGCTCTGGAACCAGACTTTACAAGGGGATGGTTTACTCCTGTGCTTGGCCTCAAGTCACAACCATTTGTTGCAGAGCAGGGCACTGCTGAATTTACAAACTATTAATACAAGAGACTTATTTTCAGTGTGGTGTAGGTATGAGCTTCATCGTAGTCTACAGTGGAAGAGAAGAGCTCTATCTTTGGCAGTAGGGACTTAGGATGCAGTTCTAGATTTGGTAGACTCTTTACTTGGCAGGATACGGGACCAGGCATGTTCTGATTACTCTTACTGAGGTATTTATTGCAGTCATACACAGGTTCCCAACTTTCAAAGAATGAGAACTTGACAAAATGCATTAACACAGAAGCTAGTAAAATTAGTTTACCTTTTGTTTGGCAATTTTGAAGAGCTTTGGGATCTTTGAGGACCTCGTCACTGTCATTATCACTGTGCAATTCTATAGTTTAGAAAATGTAAGCCACTGGGCCCAACGTATGCCCCTACACTGTCTTGTGAGTATGTCCCTACTATCTGATTCTGGGCTTCTGCTACCTTCTTATCAAAGTACTTGCTTAGAAGCTATCTGGTTATCTGAGTCTTCTACTTGTCTGGACTCAGAGTGGATGGGGTCCCCCTGTAGCAGTAGCCCTGAAATGCATGCCGTCCCTGAGACATGCTGAAGAGAGCCACAGGCAGCACTCCGTGGGTCTGGTGACAGAAACCCAGGCTTACGTATGGGCTGCCTGGTATTTCAGTCTGAGTCTGATAGCCCAATCAAAGTAGCCTGAGAACTTCTTTTTAAGTAATCCAAGAAAATGGTAATCACTATTCAGCTCAATAATTCATGGCTATATGCTGACATGACCTGTAACTTATTTCAAAGTATTTTTTTTTCATTTGTCTTATTCCTCTTTAATGAAGGGAAATGATCTCACTGACTTCTTGATCCTACAGCGTATACTTTAAAATAATGAGACTGGTTTTTTAGATGACTATTTAGATCAATTTCAGGTAGGAGTCCTAGGATGGCTTTGAACAACATACGAAGTATACAGCTATACCTTTAACAAGGTATGGTTTGGCCCTTGGCTGGTGTGGCTCAGTTGGTTAAGCATTGTCCTCCACAGCTGGGGTGTGCAAGAGGCGGCCGATGGATGTTTTTCTCTCCCTCTCCCTTCCTCTCTCTCTTAAAAATTAATAAACACATTTTTTTTAAAAAAAAAAAATGTGTGATTTGCCAGGACACAGAAATTAAAGGAATATATAACCTATCACTTGCAGGCCCTCTTAGGTGCCCAGCCAAACTCTTCCCCAGCGAGGCAGCTGATGGGATCAAACACCTTGGCACCCTTCCTTGGTTCCCGTCCTGTCTCCCCAGCACTTCATCTTGCCCTGTCTGCTGCTCTCCCCCTCGTTCTTGATCTTTTGGCATCTTAGCATTTGCCTCAGCTGCAGTCTCTGGCATCTCCCTTGCTCTTCAGTCCTGGTGCTCGATGTTTCTCTGAGACCTGCCCTGCCGCCTCCTCGGGCTCCGGTTTGCTTTCCACCTCAGGTCACACCTGCTCCCTGCAGCTCTTGGTGACAACTTCCCCCAGTCCTGCCAGACCCTGGGCCTTTGCCTCAAGGCTAGTGCATGCATGTGTGTGTGTGGGGGGGGGGGGGGAGGCGGAGTTATGAGGGTTACTCTTGGCTTAAGAAAGAAATGCTAATAAACTTATTTTGCCACAAACACGTTTTAACAGATTTAAAAGCCCTTCTACCAGTTCTGCAGCATGTTTATTCTTAATTCTGTAGGTTCAACAGTTTTTCATTATTGATTGATTGGCAAATATCAGTTGAGGCCTTCTAGGTATCTAGACATGGAGAAGTCACCTTGTTGCCCTCAATTCTGAAGAGAAGGTAAGGGTGCTCTGGCTATGAGATGTGTCTGCCTGCGCTTGACTACAAGAGTTGACTACACTTACCTCTGTGGTTGGCAGATAGACTGTCTTCCCTCCTAGTCCATCGGGCACCTCCTAAAGCTGTCAAGAGAGAGACACCTTTCCCAGATAGGCCATTCCTTCATCAAGTGCATACACATTGTCAAGTGTAAAAACAAGAAGTAGGATTTTGTGTAGAGGGTACTTATGCTAGTTGAAAAGCCAGGGAGAGCCTATATTTATAGTACCTCTGGAAGAACAGGCAAGCAAGTGACAATATCAGTTGCCTCTGAGGATGGAAACTGGGTGGGTGGGAGTCAGGGGAAGAAGGGAAAGTTTTCACTGTTTAGGCTGTTGTGACTTAAATTTTAAGCTATGTGAATATTATAGCTATTTTAAAAAACAGCAACACACAAATAAAATCTATTTTTAAATGTTAAGTCTCAGCAAGAAGGTGGAAGAGTGTTGGAATATGAAGTGCTGCGGTCCCTTGCTATACCCTGGGATCTTGAACAAACTGGTGAGAGAGGTACACAAGTGTAGATACAGAAAGTGAATCTCTAGGAAATCATAGAAGAAGGAAGCAGAGCTCATCCTTACAGATTATGTGTAGGTTTTGGTTTTCTCCTGAAAAATATATTAAGATACTCCTCATGAATGTGCGTGTGCTGAGCCCCTTTGGGCCATGATTGGGAAGCAGACAGGCAGGCCCATGATGACCAAAGGAAGATGCTAGAGGGGAACATCTGGAAAGCTCTGGTGAATCTGAGGGTTTAGGCAGCAGAGGTTGCCAGCTGTGTTAAGTTCTGCATAAATGCTTGTGTGGGTTTCCGTGAGGGCCCACACCACTGAGGGATGTGAAGACTCACAAAGTGTTCGATTTTGTGAGGCTTGTTTGAATTTTAGGCAGGAAGGTATTGGGTTTTGATGATACTCTGTCAAAGTATCTTCCGTAATGAACCTCCGTTCTCCTCTAAACAGAATAAATGTGTGTTCCCTGGTGTAAACGATGATGTACAGAGAAAGTGCTTTACAGTATGGGGTAAGGCTGTCTCTACAATCTGCTGTTTATAGTCCCATCTCTTTTTCTTGGTGACAAATGAGCTTAATACAGTGGAGAAGCCACGCCAGGGTCCTATGCAGCCCACAGAGGGGAAGTCACAACTCACCAGATATCCAGGTGGTTATCGAATTTGCAAATCAACCACCAGCACTAAAACTCTTTAGAGCAATCCACAATGTTAAAAATTAGAATTTACTTAATGAGCATACTGAACTAAGGGACTATAATTGCTTCTATGCACAATCTTTAAAATATAAGGCTTCTCTTTAAAGCAAAACATGCACAGGTATGTTCTACTGGTTGTGTTTGCTGGACATTTAAAAGATTCATGCCAAAATGTTCATATCCCTAAACCATGGGAAATAGGAACAAAGTCAAATTCCTGAGGTGGGCAGAATTCCATACTGAACTAGAATCAAAGGAGCCACCCCTTTGGGATCACAAGCAGCGCCAGAGACCAGAGTCCTTCATCTTGTGTCTCTTCTTACAGTCAGCTTGAGCGTGTTTGCCTGCCCGCTCATCGTCCTCGTTTCACAGCTAAACAATTTACATGCGTTACTTCATTAAATCCTCACAACTACCGGTTGGGCTATAATCATGATGTTTTATGAATGAAGAACCTGGGACACAGAGAGGCTAAGTCGTTTTTCCAAAATCACACAGCTAGTCAGTGGTAGAACCCAGGCAGCAGGATTCTTGAATCTGCATTCTAAATACCACATTGTACTGCAGCTCTAAAGAAAAATACTGTGCTCAAGGGGATCGTTTTATATATGCTATGTTTAATGGAAAAGTATTAACTTTATATTTGAATATTAAAAAAAGAAAACTATAGTAAACTTGGGCTGCCAGGTACAGTTGTGCAGGTGAGCACGGCCCAACCCTAGGGTCCCATCCACGTGACCACCCTGTGAAGGGCATCTCTTAGCGCTCTGCAGGGCTCGGAGACACAGGCAAGTGCCATGGCCTCGTGTAACCTGAAGGATTGATGAACTTGGGTAAATGATTCTTTACCATGAGTGCCATTATTTCCTAAATGATCCCTGTAAAGTTAGGAAAGTTGACTATAGAAAAAGAAAAGCAAGGGAGGGGAAGAGATTTTGTAAACCATTAAGAGATTGGCAACTGATCAATGATTCTCTCTCATCATTGATGTTTCTATCTCTCTCTCCCTCTTCCTTCCTCTCTGAAATCAATAAGAATATATATATTTTAAAAATTGTGTAGGCATTGTCAAATTGGCATCTGAAAAGGCTGGACCAATTTACACATCAACAACAGTCTCAGAGAATATCTTTATTCTTATGCCCTCATCCATGCTGAGTATCACTTTTTAGAATTTTTGCTTATTTGAAGGATTGTGAAAGAGTATCCTACCCCAAAACCCCAGGTAGAGATAATGACTATTAATCATTTATTATGTATTTTCCATTACATTTTGCTGATATACAAGCACCAAATGTATATAAACACATACAGTCTTTTTGAACATAAAAGGTCAACACTATACAAACTACTCTCCATCTTGCTTTCTTCCCCATTACAGAAAATCCATGTTAGCATATATCCATCTAATTTTAAAAGCTGTACAATATATAGATGGCCATTATGTAAATGTTCCAATATTTATTTAATATTCTATTAATGGTCTCTTATGTTGTTCCAGACTTTTATTTCAAATAATGCTACAGTTAATATCTTATGTCTACATCTTTGAACACATGTATGACTATGTCTGTTGATTAGATTCCTAAAAGTGAAATTTCTGGGCAGAAAGGTATGCGCAGTTAGTTTGGATTGATGTTGCCAAAATGGCCTCTGAAAATGTTGCACCATTTGCAGCCCCACCAGCAATGCCTGAAATCGCCTGTTTATCCACGGCCTTTGCAAAATAGTGTGGTGTTAAACTTTGGAATATTGCCAAAGAAAGTGAAAAATAATATTTGTTTACTTTTAGTGTCCACTAGTCTTATTATGGGTTAACAACAAACAAACTTTTCAGTATGGCTAAGAGGCATTTGTATGTCTTTTTGGGTGTCCTTTTACACCCTTTGCCCATTTTTCTGTTGGGTTTTGGGGAACTGCTTTTTTTATTTGCAAATTTATTTATATATTGAGTAAATTAGCTTTAGCCATCTGTCTTGTTAACATTGGTTCCCATTTGCAGTTTGTCTTTGTCTTTCTTTGAATTATTTTTGGCCATGAAGAAATCCTTTTTTACTTTTACATAGATAAATGTTTTAATAGTTTGTTTCTAGGTTTTGTTTCTTCCTTAGAAAGATCTCCTTTGTTCTGAGGTTGAATTAAGCAATTATTTTATTTTTAGGTGCTTTGATGTTTTCATTCTATATTTAAATATTTTATTCATCTGCTACTTATTTCAGCGTAAAGTAGGCATTCAGTTTCCTTTTTGTTCTTATTGTGAGCTTATTGAACATCGAATGTTCCATCTCTTCCCCACTGCTTAGAAATCCTGCTCTCAAGAAAATCACAGAATTTCCAGTGGGAAGGCACCTAGAGAGGGATCTAGTTTAGTAGTTCGTCCATATTGGTTTGCAGATTGGTGCTCTACTAGCCACCTCAGGATCTCATGGGGTCTCACCGAAAACACAAGTCACTGCCCGATGAGCTGCAGGTTCTGAAGGTCTTGGTGGTGTTCAGGTTACTGTCTTTCTTTCTCTGTTTATTTTTAAAATTTCAACCCAATTTTGACAAGGATGCTACATAATGTACATCATATTAGGAGACACATGAAGTCAGTTTGTGTTCATCATCGGTGCTATTAAGTTTAATCACTTGGTTTATGTGGTATAATACAGATTTCTAGGCACCCACAATGTTTAGATGCTATGCATGTGATTCTGATGTAAAGCCAGATGTGGGATTCACTGATTAGTCAAATATTCTACTCAGAGACCTGTCTTCTAGGAGGTCTTTGAAGGCTGGGCATTTGCAGGAATATTATTAGCTCTCTATATAAGGGAACTTAAAGTTTTCAAGAGCAGACAGATCCTTCTAGTTTAGTTCATTAAGAACATATTAAATACCCAAAAGAAAAGAATAAAGAATTAAAAGCATGGACTCAAATGGACACTTGTACACTCATGTTCATGGCAGCATATTCCCAATTGCCCAAAGGTGGAAACAGTCCACATATCCATCCGGGGATGAATGGATAAACAAAATGTGGTATATACATACAATGGAATATTATTCAGCCTTAAAAAGTAAGAAAATTCTGACGTGTGCTACAACATGGATAGAAAACATCACAATATTTCATGTTCCGAAGTGAAGGAAGTCAGACACAGAAAGTTATGTACTATGCTAGAGGCCCAGCACATGAAATCATGCACGGGTAGGGTCCCTAGGCCTAGCCTGCAATCAGGGCCATCTTCTGCCAGCTCGCCAGTCCCCAGTCCCACCCTGCTGCCACGCCCCGGTTTGCTGTGGTTCCCTGATCACAGCATGGTTCTGGTTCCTTGGAGCCTGCGGGTCTGGTTCCGTTCTGCCTGCTTGCCAGTCCCGCCCTACCACCATTCACCTTGGTTCACCATGGTTCCCCGTTCACCATGCTGCAATCAGAGCCTGTGGGCCGGGGGAGGGAAGGAGGGGAGGCAGGGGGAGGGACCGAGAGGTGGTCAATGAACCTCATGGCAACTGGTCGAGCAGTCATTCTGGTCGTTATGTTTATGGTCACTGGCCTTTTATTATATAGGATGATTCCATGCATATGATGTACTTAAAGCAGCCAAACTCATAGAAGCAATAAGTATAATAGAGGTTTTACAAGTTGAACATTACAACAATCTAGGATGGCCTTGGGATTTTTTTTTTTTTTTTTGAGAACACTAAAAGTAAACATCCTAATGGTAAAGCAGTCCACCCATTTCAGACATGGGACAGCATCTGTGGCTCCAGCCCACAGCCCTCCTTTCCTTTTCATTTGGAGCCTGCGCTCTGGTCCTGTGCCTGCAGAGGATCATGCAGCCACAGCGGCTGCCTGAAAGCATGTTGCGTGTGACGATTTATATAAAACCAGCTATAGAGAATGCTGAGGGCTTTTCTTTTCTCTCCTGGAGATTTCAGGGCAGACAGGGGAAAACTTGGTCAACTGGAAACAGCTTGGCATTTCTTGATAGGCTTATGTAACAATTCATAAGCAAAATGGCAATTCAACTTTGCTATGGCAACCAGTCCGTTTCTTCCAGTGAGGTAGGCTCTAGCCAGGTTATTAGCTGCCCTTACAGCTCAGCATGCACTTGGCTCCAGGCTGCAGGCCCTATTTGAGGAGCCTCAGGCCACTCCAAATTCAGGCCCAACCAGCTCCTCGGTGTCATTTGGATTCCACACTCATCATATGGGCCCAAGGCCCAATTCTATACCAAGGAGGCCACTGAGCAGAGGTGATTCCCCCTGCCCCTCAAGGGTGATGCTTAGTTTGGGGATGTCAGGGAGGCTGCCCCAGCCTGGATTCATCAGCACTCCTTGCAGGAGATTTGTGTCTTTCAAGGAGCAGACAAGAACAAAGACAATCACAACAGGCAGGAAAGAGAGGCACCTGGAGATCCAGAGTGAGTAGAAGCAAAAAGGATCAGATAGTCTGGGGCCTCAGGTGGGAGCCCACCTCTCTGCTTCTTCAGAACATGTTGCCCCCCCCCCCACTCCAACCCCCAACCTGTACTCCCTACCCTGCAGAACAGGAGGAAAGGGCTCTCACTGCCTGCAGCCTGACCCAGAATCCCACCTCCTTCTCTAGAGCCATGGGCTCTCCAGCCTCCCCCAAAGGTCAAGTGGCCCCTCAGGCCTTGGTAAAGGGATGGCGGCTGTTACTGAGGGAAAAGAGCAACAAAAAGTCTCCCAGGACTTCGAGGAGGAGAAGGGTGTGGCCCTCAGCCTAGCTGTGAAGAGGAAGCGGTGGGCCTTCAGCATTCTTGGGGCCCAGTCTGATCCTTCCAAGGCCCGGAGAGCAACAGCCCAGTTCAGGTGGGAGACCAGACCTTCAACAGGAGCCCCAGGCTGGAGAAGGACCCAGGACCCTAAATGTAAGGTTTCTCCTCAACCTGACCCACCCCCCACCCCACCCCCAATCCTCTATCCCACCATCATCCTAGGCTGAGGCAGTGCCTAGGTGAGTTGGAAAGTTAGAGCTCTTTGCAAGGAATAGGAGGAGACACTGAGGAATTGAGAAGATAACACTCTGGACCCTAGAGGCCTTCTCCTTCAAGTCACCTAAAATGACCAACGCTTTCCCTCTTCATTCTCTTTGCTTGAAGACTGACTTCTGCCCCGTATGACAGTCTTTTCCTTCTTGTGACAAGCCTCCTACAAATCACTGCCATCCAGGCCACTATCACCCACTCATCTGGAGAAGGTTATTTTTGTGCCCAGTTTTGCTTGCTGGAAACTACTGTTTCGTCTGCAGTGCCCATGGAAATAAAAAATTTTAAAAACCAACCCTGTGCCTTTAGAATGAGAGTCAAAAGCAGCAATATATGCAGCTAACGGCATTTAGTGGTGAGGCACGAGGTGAAGGAGGAAGAGTAGAGGGCCAAAGGTCATGGCCAAGATATGTTTCCTCTATTCAGTCTTTGGTCTGGGCCAACCATCTTTCTATACACCCAATTCTGTCCTTCAGAAATAGGTACAGTGTAACCCACAAGTAAAAAAACAAACAAAAACCTTATAAACAAACAAGATCCCTCTTTAACCCTTTGAGTTATAAAGTTGTCTTTGCAGGTCAGTTACAGGCAAAGCAATCTCTAGAAAAGCTATATACTTTTAAAAATAATATGAGAATTGATGCCATAACATAAAGTTGACAAATTGACATAAAATAGTCTGGAATTTCATGAAAAATAATAACAGAAATATTAGTCCCTCTGTTGTTAAGAAAATGAAAGAAATGGAAAGGCCACTGTGCAATAAAGAGGGAAGTGAGGGGTCTCCAAGTACAGGCTGCGAAACAGGGAAGACTGTGCCTGAATGGACAGGATGGGGCAGAAATTCTTCCTGGATATGTAGAGCATATGACATACACAGCCATGGAGACCTCTCCCAGTTTCCAGTGTTCCAGTAAATACTAGGAGAAAACATTCTGAACTTAAACATTCTTTCTTCAGTGACACTGCCCACCATCTGGGAACATTTAAAGCAGTGCCCGTGGGAAGTTTAGAACGAGCTGGAAAGTCACCTTCCAAAATGGGAGCACTCCAGCCCCGGAGCACTCCCACTGCCCTGAGCTGATTGACATCAACTCCCCTACACTGCACGCTGCTGAGCAAGGGAGAGGAAAGGGGGCGACCACGGCAAGGAAAGAAACTCTGATTTCAGCCCTTTGGTATCTATCGAAGGATGCGGAAGCCCTGCTTAATGATCATGTGTGATGAAACCATTAGACGAACTTCACAAAGGAGGGATCAAGACGGCCCTACCTGCACCCATCAGGCCTCACCTGATGAAACTCGGCATCTCCAAGAGTAGGACAACCAGACGTGTCCCCTGCTGTGGTATACGGGGCAAAACACAGCACCACCTCTCGTGTATTCTTGCCAAAAGAGTTTAACCAAAATGGAATCAGTCCTGTAAATGTTCCAGTTTATAGGCATACACAGGGAGAGAAACAAAGTTAAATGATGCTACCAGGAAGCCAACAGTCAAAGGCAGATCGTGACATGTTCTGTGAAACAATTGGCCGTGGTTTTTTCAACACATTATTAGGATTAAAGAGTAAGAAAAAGCAGCAGGAGGAGAATGATCTGATCTATATTAAAAGATGTTTAAGGGATATAATATCCAAATACAATAAATGGACTTTATTTGGATCCTGATTACAACCAACTTGGGGGGTGAGGGGAACTGAGGCAACCAGGGAAACTTGTAGATGGACTACTGTGAAATACCAAGAAATTATTAATTTTTATGATTATTATATTGGCATTATAGTTATATAAGAATGTCCATTGTTTTTAAAAGATATATGCTGACATTTGTAGGGGTGAAGTGATAAAATGCCTGACATCTTCTTTGAAATACTTCAGGAAATGTAATGATAGATAAAGTAAGAATACTATTTAGAATTCTTATGAGATGCTTTTATTAAATGATTGTATATACTGTACATGAATATACAATGTGCACCAGTGAAACAAATTTGCTCTGTGAAGCACACACTATTGAAAATGTGTTAGGTCTATGAGCGCTCACTTAAGACCAGAAGATAAAGTGTTTTCCTGAGTAACTGGAAATAGATCTGTTCTTTCTCCATCTTTCAAAATAATCAAAACCAAAGTGACATTTTTTTAATACAGAGACAGACAACTTACATACAAAGAAATATGGTTGACTGTTGAAAAATAGGATTTCTTTGAAAATCCACTGATTTCTAAGAAGCTTAAGGAACGTTAACCACAGATTTGCCACTTGGAACAAAATGGGGCTGGGTCCTTCCAATGCCCAGGCAACAGTCTTCAAAGCAGCACCTGGGAACTTTTAGAAACGCAGGTTCTCCAGGTTAATCCCAGACCCACAGACTCAGGAAGCATTGGGGAGGGGCCAGCTATCTTATTTTAACAAGCCCTCCTGGTGATATTATGCTCACTAACGGTGAGAACCACTGCTGTGAGGACATCAGCTTCAGTGTTAAAATACATCAGTTCTACTGACATTGTAGTGCTGGCCCTTGTGACTTCACCCTCACCCCCACTGTCAGCCAAATAGAGGGAGAGCTCTCTAGTCCAGGCAGGGATTTCTGGGGTGTAGATGGGGGAAACCAGAGATGGGAAGAGAGGCCTGGGGAGTGAGAAAAATCTGAACTCTGGGCAACAATGATAAAACTCCCTGTTTTATTTTTCTACTCATCTTTCCCTCCCTGCGGCTTTAGGAGTGTGTTTAAAGTGTACTCTATACATTGGAGACTGCTGGTATTTGGAGGATTCATTCATTTTAGCATCTTATTCTCAACCTTTAAGCTGCATTGAGAAATTACTCGTCTGTATTTTTATTAAGCCTTAAAACTTTTCTTGTGTGCAATTGGTGTCAACATTTTTCTAGAGCTGTACATAAACTATAAATCTATGCTCACATCAATAAGAAGGTGAATCACTATTGACAAAATATTTCTTAAGCTTAAATTAGAGTTTTCATCAATTTTCTTAAAGAATAAACTAAAGTAATTGGCTTTATATTCTAGATATTAAATGAATTAAGAAACAGTAAATATATATATATGTTACATGGGTGGTTATATCCAAAACAAAAACAGAAACATCAGCTCTGGGAACCCCTGAGAGGACTGTTTAGTGCAATGCAGAAGTAAGGCTCTAAATGACTCACTGCCCTCACTTGCTGCAGGGTGGGGGTTTATCCGGTGGTGATGCCCACATCCCCTCCTGTGCACATACCTCAGCTGTATAGCTATTGTTAGGAAATACGGGTTAATAATTCTCTTAAATCCAGACCTGGCCAGGAGGTTGATGTCCTCAAAGGATTTTGAATCTGGTTGCCAGTTTGTGTCCATTTAACACAACCGTGGGCAAACTACGGCCCGCGGGCCGGATCCGGCCCGTTTGAAATGAATAAAACTAAAAAAAAAAAAGACCGTACCCTTTTATGTAATGATGTTTACTTTGAATTTATATTAGTTCACACAAACATTCCATCCATGCTTTTGTTCCGGCCCTCCGGTCCAGTTTAAGAACCCAATGTGGCCCTCGAGTCAAAAAGTTTGCCCACCCCTGATTTAACATCTCATTCCTTGAGCACATCTCAGGCCGATTTGATGCATCTCATCCTTGAAGTATTATCATCTGTGAAGTATTTTCTGGATCCTTCAGCTGCAGGAGAGAGAACTTGACCCACTCGTTGGCAGATCCCTACTGAGGCATTTTATTTCTTTAACTAGTTGATTTATGCAAAAGTTAAAAACAGAGGCAAAGAAATTAGCAGAAATCTGTGCTTATTGCATCAGAAACTTTTTCTGTCCCTTGATGTCTAAGAAGTGAGAAATTTTTGTTTTATGGGAAAAATACATTGTTCTGAGAGACTAGAAACTGCCCTTGGAAAATATAGTTGTATTTCTACAACAGTCATCTGAATTATAGCTCCTGAGTGAAAGCAGGAAAATGGAAATCACCCACTGGGTTTCACAGATTCTTGAACCCAGCTCTGAACCTGCTGAGGTGGAGACGCTGGAGGGTCCAAAGCACCACATCTCCACCTTGGAGAAGAATCAACTTGAACCAATCTTTAGCTTGAAAGACAATGCTGACTATGCAAGTCCAGTCTTACTAGGGGTATGACGCTTACCAACTTGGAGATGTGGGTTTAAATTTCTAAAAGTAAATGACAAGACAGGGTAGAAAGAGACAGCACAAGCTTCAAATCTGAGCTTAACACCTATCTTTTTTGAACTAGGTCACATTTGTTATTCTCTGAGTCTCCATTTCCTCATTTATGAAATGAGAATAATACCTAGCTTGCAAAGGTTATGTCAATTTACACGCATACACAGAACATTTTGTTCTGCTAAAGCCTGCTTTTGTAAGCATGAATTATCTCATATGTGATTGGTACATAGTGGAGTGATGGCATATAACATGAAGTGCTGATGAACGTCACCAGCAGGCCAATGCTTTCCTCCATGAGTATCAGCAGCTGGTCACAGGTGTATCCACACAGCTGAACGTGACAGATGTGAGGTCTATAGTACTGTCCACAATGTCTAGTCACCCCTTATTTCTTTTTTGGCTCAGTTTGAGACACTGCTCTGTCCAGAAAGTGTTTATTGTATGATTTTCCCCAACCTTTGGGCAGGATGCCCTAACCACCATAACTTAGTAGCCTCACACTCCCTTATACCAAGGTACATTCACTTTTTAATTTTTTAAGTAAAATTTTTATTTTATTTATTTATTTTTAAATATATTTTTTATTGATTTCAGAGAGGAAGGGAGAAGGAGAAAAAGATAGAAACATCAATGATGAGAGAGAATCATTGATCAGCTTGCCTCCTGCATACCCACAGTGGGGATCAAGCCCGCAACCCAGGAATGTGCCCTTGACTGGAATCAAACCCAGGACCCTTCAGTCCACAGGCCGATGCTCTATCCACTAAGCCAAACCATCAAGGGCTTTAAATAAAAATTTTAGATCTACTGTAGTATTTCTTTATTAGGAGTTTAACTTTTTTTTTTTTTACTGTTGTAATATTTTTATTGGGATTGTTATTTTTGTTAATGCCCCGTTACAAATTTGCATAGATTTTAAGAGGTATGCTCCTTTTCCCATAGTTTTGGTATGAATGCTAATTTTAGTATTAATGTTGTAGAATGCTAAGTGTATCAGGAAGACAAAAATTGTGATAAAGCAGAAATTGCATAATGCAAAAAGTACACACACACACACACACACACACACACACACGTTTTGATACCCAGTAGCAGTGGTGGACTCGTGATTCATTTTCTGACTTCCCAACTTCTGAACCTGGAGAAGTCGCCGTTATCCTATGACTCTGATGGGACAAAGACGACCTCTCAGTGTGGAGTCTGATGGGCACTTGTTTCCCTGGCCCCCCTGGCAACAAGGGCGAGGCCCATGCCTCAGGCTCTGCCAGTTAGAGCCACCTACACCAAGACTCTGCTGTGGGGACTAGTGACACTATAACCAAAGGGACAGAAGCTCTCTGTCATTTCTGGGCAAAGGTGTCAGCCTTTCCTCTCCAGAATGGTTTGGGGCCATAGCTTTGGTGTTCTTATTTCCTGCTTAGACTGAAGCTAAATCTTCAGACCTTTCTATGATTCATGAGTTACCCACTATCCTTTCAAAAACTTGTTTGCTTAACTCAGCCAGAATTAGCTTCTGTTACTTGCTATGAAGACCTCTAACTGATAAGGTACTTACTGTTATAATAAATCCAGTATTGTTTCTAGCATCTACCACATCCACTATACTTAAATGGATACCCAGTTTGGCAAATTACCTATCTGTTCCAGGTATCTATTGTGGCATCTAACAAACCACCCCCAAATCTTAGTAGCTTAAAACAATAATTTATTATTATCTTCCATGGTTCTGGGGGTTGACTGAGCTCAGCTGGGTGGTTCCTTCTTGGGGTCTCTTATACAGTTGCTGGCACTGGAATCATCTGAGGGCTAGACTTCACTTACACACCTGACTTCTCGTCCTCCCTCTCTTTCCACGTGGTGCCTCATCCTCCTGGGCCTCTCCAAGTGGCTTGGGGCTTCTCACAGCATGCTGGTCTCAGAGTAGTCACACATGGCAGCTGGATTTCAAAGGGCAGAAGATGAACACTTTAGGACTACATCTAGAATCGGCACAGTGTTACTTTCATATTCTATTGGTCAAAGTAGTCACAGGGTCTGCCTAGGTTCAAGGCAGGTAGAGAAATGGAGAAATGGCCCGGCTGATGTAGCTCAGTGGTTGAGTGTCGACCTGTGAAGCAGGAGGTCATGGTTTGATTCCCAGTCAGGGCACATGCCTAGGTTGTGGGCTCGATCCCCAATGTGTGGTGTATAGGAGGCAGCCAACCAATGATTCTCTCTCATCATTGATGTTTCTATCTCTCTCTGCCTCTCCCTTCCCCTCTGAAAACAATAAAAGTATATTTTTAAAAGGAGAGAGAAATGAACGATAGTTCTTGAAGTGGGGGTAGCAAGGTTACTCTGCCAGTGTCAGAGATATTTTTGTGGCCATTTTTGGAAAACACAATCTGCCACACTATCCATAAGGGACTAGGTACTGTCCAGAGAATAATGTAGAAAATATTCAGCAATATGATTTTTAAGAGAAAGAGTGCCCATCCTAAAGGGATGAGATTGGCTGTCCATGGAATAATACACAAAGTACACAGTGGTGTGGTTTTTAAAGACAGGTGTTAACTTCACAGTGGGGGGAGTCCCCACCCTCACCCCCTGCACACAGGGTCCTACTCCCTACTTTGTGGCAAATAATACAGTGCATTTTGAGAACCCTCCAGTTTTAGAATCCAAGAGAAAAGTTCTCTCCCAGTTTTTGGCTTTTTTTATTACTTGGGAAAATCTACCAAGTGGAAAAAAAACTGGTAAGCAGTCTCCTAGCTAGCAAGGCTTAGAGTGGAGTGTGTTGGGTTTTTTTTGTTTGTTTTTAAAGTAAACAAATAGAGAAGACAGTAAGTAAACTGCTGAGCTCCAGGCCCTTCCTTGAGCTGCATGATTCATGAGAGTGTCATAAAGGAAGAGAAAGCACTT
The DNA here is from genome assembly GCF_000147115.1 of Myotis lucifugus. Classification (NCBI taxonomy): domain Eukaryota; kingdom Metazoa; phylum Chordata; class Mammalia; order Chiroptera; family Vespertilionidae; genus Myotis; species Myotis lucifugus. The sequence goes on from NW_005871048.1 coordinate 11,880,459, forward strand.
CTGAACTTCATTTTAGTGGTGAAAAACTGGGACTAGTCTGAACACAATTTGATTTAAGTAGTGTCTGCCCAAACAGTAGTCTGTTTACCTTCGCACCAAGCAGTCCTTTCTTGTGCCTACTCCAGGGATGTAAGAGATGGTACCCTGTCTCTGACATTCAGTACCTCTGACTCTTAAAGGTAATTTTTCTTATCATTTTGACGTTATTGCTTAGGGCTATATGCAGTCTTGATAGCAAGCACCGATGGAAATACCTCTATTGGTTGCACAAAGCTTCTGAATCTAGGTTTAAAAAATGATCTCTTCAGGCTGGGTTTCCTCCAAGCTTGACCAAAAAGTGGCTTGTTCTGGAGCCTGAGGGGTTTAGTATCTCGTGTATGGTTTTTGTTTCATGTGCCCTGTTGGGGCCACGGTGAATTCCCCTTGGGTAATATAGTGAGCCTAAAGTTCTCAGGGATGTTTCTCTGGATCTTAGTTAATTTTTCTGCTTTGCTTCTGTTCAGGCAAGGTTTCTATAAAATCCCGAGTCTTAATATCTAATATTGTTTTCCTCTTCACATAAAATTTTATTTGGCTCCTCCTCCCCACCCCCCAACTATCTTTGCATTATCATTATCATTTGTCTGAGTTCTTCCTTAGTTTCAAGTGACATAGAACTAAACTCAAATTGGCTTAGGACAAAAAATTGCATGTATTGGCTCTGGGAGCTGAACTGCCCAGGGCTGGGCTGACTTCAGACGTAGCTGGATGTAGTGCTTAAATTATGCCATTAGGGCTCAGCTTCTTTCTCTCTACTAGTGCTGCCTCCTGTTTTGACTTCATTCTGTCTCCAATTAGCTCCAGGCTCCAGGCTGCTCCTTCATAGTGATGTGATTGCTGGGGCAGCTCTAGCCTTAGATTTTCTCAGGTTAAAGTGCAGCTCAAAAGAGAGGATCTTTTCCAGTAGCTTCTGAACAAGGCCCAAGACTTATTAGGATTTAAGACTTAGGAGTTTAGGTCACGTGCCCATCTTTAAACCAATCATTGTGGACAAAGGAAGACAGTATATTGAATGGCTTATGCTTGAGTCACATGTTCTGTCCTTAGAGCCAGGGAAGGAACCGCACTGGGCAAGGAGTGAATATGAAACCAGACAACCAATGGGTCCAGGCTGCCTGTCACTACTTGAACCAATTCAGCAGAGACACGGTTGAATCATATATGAGCATTTATTCTAAAATAATGCTGGCAGTATGGGAGAGCAGTAGGTCATCCACAAAAACCTGCTCTCTCTCCCCCAGCAGCTTATATTGGGTATAAGGACAAAGATTACATGGGGAAGTAGGCAAAAGAGATAAGAATGGGTATGCAAAATGGGCAGTTTACAGGCAAGGTGGGCTTGGGGTTTACAAAAGACTGGGGGTTTGAAAAAGGCTGGAGTTTTGCAAAGACCTGGGGGTTGCAAAGGGCTGGTGCCTCTGGTTTCTACAACAAGGTTGTTAATCTTTCCATGATATTAGGCAGCTCCTGGATGGGGAGGATGGGCTGCATTTCCAGGTGAGCTCCCAGGTCCCATGTGCAACTCCCAGCCAGGTTAGAATGTGCTTTCTTTAATCAGAACAAAACAATCATGGTTAACAGAGCATGATTTATATTTCTTATAATTATAGCTGGCCTCCGATATTCTATTTCTGCCCCTAACCAATCTGCAGTGAGGGTCAGAAATTGTTGGAGAAGGGAAAATGAATTCAGGGAAGGAACAAACAACTATCAGTGTTATTATTACCATCATAATTATTTTTAAACTATCATTATTTATTTGATTCCATTTAATCCACACTGCCTGGCCCATATTAGCTGCATAACACATATTGAAGAATGAGCTTTTTACTAATGATAAACATTAGTTCAGTCCTCTAAGCTGCCAGTCAGACAGGGCTGCCAAGCAAGAATGAGGCACATAAAACAAAGCAAACACTGACGCATTAATAATACATCAGATTTTAAAGCAGGCCTTCAGCTCTTTATTATTAGAATGTTTTGATTCCATGGGCAGCATGTGCACGTGTTACAAAGTGAAGTACGTTTTACATTGCTATATACATGAGTGGCTTTAAGTCTCTCCCTAGGCGAGCAAATCTGACACACTTCACTTTCAGCTGAATTGGAATGCTTCCAAAATGCACTCTCAGATGCTGCAAATGCACCTCCATTGTGGTGCCTCACTGTCTAAGCAGAAGCTCTTCCCACCCCCTGGGTGGGCGGGGGTCGGGAGAGGGTCTGGAGTGAGGGGGAAAACTGCCAGGTCAGCTTCAGCAATGTAGAGGAAATGTATTCTTTTGTTTGCCTCTTTCCATTCTTACTGCTTAATTTGTCTACTCCCTAAGCAGGGGAAAGCAGCTCATCACTAACCAGGGCCAAGACTTTTGGTAGAGGACAGGGCCCAGAAAATTATATGAGTGGCTATTTCTAAATTCTCCCAAGGGTGGTCCACAAAACTAGTACCGCTGTGGATCCATAGAAACAAGACAATTCATAACTAGAACCATTGTCTCTGCATCAAGCAGAGTTAATTTATTACATATAATTACATGTCTTAGGGTAGCAGGGAATAGTCCTCCACAGAATTCCAGCAGAGAAAGGCTGAGTTAGATCTTGGTGCATCATCTTCTTGTTTGATTTGAGTACCCCGTCGTGAACTCTTTAGGGCTGCGCTAAGGGTGTTTTTCCCATGGACAGGTTGTTGTGGGTGCCCTGGGCCTTGGTGGCTGTGGTGGGCTCTCCACACTTCAGGGAGGAGAGCCAGGTAAATTGCATGGAGAAGCACCTTACCTGGACCTCCTTCCTGCATGAGACGGCAGCCCTTTCAGCAGGGAGGAGGACCCTTCCATTCTGCACCAGGCTAACTGCTAATAATGGCTTTGCCTTGCCTACTGTCTTGCCCTTTGGCCATGAAGTAACTGAAAAGAGTCCTCCTCTGTTTGTATCTTCAGTGCCTGGAAGGGAGTCCTGGAGAAGCATAGAGAGCCACGAGTGTTCTGACTTAGTTACAGGAGGTGTCAGCTCTACTGGCAGAGACAGATGAGGCTCTGTGCTGCACTTGGCCATGGCCTCAAGCAGCAAAGAGCCCAGAGATTATGCAAAAGAGCAGCCATAACCTCACAGTCAGATATACATGTGGAGGAGGTAGGGTTAGAAGGATCCTCTTCTCTCTTCCAAGAAGCCCACAGAATAACCTTCCTTCTCCTCTATGTACAGACCAGAGATAGGTTAGACACCTTGAGTTTACATAATGCTTTTCATCCAGATCCTTCAAAAACTCCCTTAGAATTTCTGAAGAGAAATGGGAGGAGAATCAAAGCTTGATTTTACAGCCTCACTCTGAGTTTGTAACACACTGAGAAGAAATAGTCTCTCGTGTCAGTGAATATGTGCACATTTTCCCCTCCTCTCTCCATTGACTGCTTCCCAGAGGTAACTTTGCAAAATCCAGCATTCAAAGGACTTCAGCAATCAGGGCTGCATTATGAAATTTTGACTCAGTGAAAGCAGTTTGTGAAGCAATTTTTCAAAGCTGATTTTTCATTAGAAAAAAAGATGGGAAGTTGGGAATTAAGTGGGAACAAAACAAACTGGCAAGGATATGTATTACAATTGCTAAATCAAACAATGAGTCATCTGGTTTCACCACAGCCCTTCTATGTGGAAGTTGCCCTCGGACTTTGCCTCCGGTTTAAATTGGTAAATTGCAAAGAGGTTTAGAAACATTATTCTGATGAAGGATCGATTCACTTTATTCTTATTTCTAAGGGCTGACCTAAGGATTGCATTTAGGAGTGTGTTTTGTTAATAAACACTGTTCAACATGTCATGATTAAAATACTTATTTAATTCTAATTTATTTTTAATTAAAATTAAGCTGACCTAGACCTATTTCACATAGCCCTAGCCTAGTGAGAGACAAAGTTTATCTTCTATTCTGGTGGTATTAGTGTGAAATATTTGCTCCATCACAAAATAAACTCAGAGAACAATTTGAAATTAGGTCAAATAAAATCAACAGGTTGGTTAATAGTCTTTTCCTTTACCCATGCATGCTCTGCCATAAATTTCCCATAAGGGGAAAAACTGTAACAATCCTATATAATAAATATTTAATATGCTAAGTGTCCAGTCATCCTGTTGACCATTCAACCAATCAAAGCGTAATATGCTAATGATATGTTAAGGCCGCTCAACCGCTCGCTATGACGTGCACTGACCACCAGGGAACAGATACTCAGTAGGTTAGCTTGCTGCTAGGGTCCAACCAATTGGGACTGAGCGAGATGGGCCGGACACGCCCTGAAGCCCTCCTGCAGTCCTTCCCTGGCTGGTCAACATCCCGTGTCCCTCCCCAGCCCCAATCATGCACCAGTGGGGTCCCTCGGCCTGGCCTGTGCCCTCAGGCAATCTGGGACTTCGCTGGGGATGTTGGAGAGCCTGTTTCGGCTCGATCCCTCAGACCAGGCCAAGGGACCCCACTGGTGCACGAGTTCATGCACCGGGCCTCTAGTGGAGAATAAGAGCAAAAGAGGAAAAAAGACAGAATACTATGAAAATATGTAAAACTTTTCTTGACCAAACTGCTTCTGATGGCAAGTGTATCTGTGTGGAAAACACAGCATTTATGCCTTCATTAATTTACTAAATATTTATAGAGTACCCAGTGTGTAACTGCAATAGCAGAATGTAGCAAAGTGGTTTGAGAATGTCATGGGTCATAAACTCAAATGATATAGGAAAGCAGGTTATATAAATGTGATTGTGACCAAGGCAATAAGGATGACCAAGCAAGCAGAAGAACAGGCACACAGGTAAGATGGTGACTGTCCCAGGTCAGCCAGGTGGGCCAAGGTAAGCAGGTGTTCTTGAAAGTGGGTTGGGGGCAGGAGGGTGGGTCAGAGATGCCATGGGAAGGACTCAACCTGAGTTGCTGGCTTTGAGGCTGGAGGAAGGGACCTCGGGCCAAGGTATGCAGGGGGCCCCTGGAACCTGGGAGTGGCTTTTCAGGGACACGGAAGGGAACTGTCCTGTAAGGAGTGGATTCTGCCAGCAGCCCAGGAGCAGGGGGCGGGGCCTCCTGGAGTCTCCAGGGAGGCGCGCAGCCTGATGAGCCTGCCTCGGGTTTCTGACCCACACCACCTGCGATCACACACTTGGTGGCGTAGGCCACGCTGTTTGGGGCCACTTGTTAGGGCAGCAATGGAAAACCAGTATAGTCCCTATTGCTCCCTAGTCACATCACCTCAGTCTGTTTTCTTCATGGCCCTTAGATCTTCTGAAATAAAGTTCCTGTTCTCCTGTCTGTCTCCCAGCCCCTGAAAGGTAACCTGTGAAGGCCTTGCCCCCGAGACCCAGGTCCAGCGAGTGCCACAGAGGAGGAGGCAGCACACATGTGTTGAATGAATTCGGGAGCGAAGGGCTCTCTTCTGATTTCATAAAATTTTATTTTTGTAACAAAACCGATTCATTAACGTATAAATACATATGATTTCTTTAGGACATTCCAAATCAACAAATTCATGAATGAAAAAATCTTTTTATTTATTTTTTGTAAAAACCTGTGGACCTAGAGCAGTGATGGCGAACCTTTTGAGCTCGGCATGTCAGCATTTTGAAAAACCCTAACTTGGCTTGCCTTCCCTGGGACTGCCCTGTGTCGGTGGGTCTCCAGGGGTATAGGCTTTGGTGCTTTCCCTGGTGGGCAGACCCCTGGGGATGTGGGCCCAACAAGTCCCAAATTTATTGCCAACAGTCTTAGTCCAAGTTCTTCATAAGTAGTACATGGTATTTCTGTAACACTAAAAAAAAAAAAAAAAAAGAATGAAAAACCCTAACTTAACTCTGGTGCCATGTCACATATAGAAATTTTTTGATATTTGCAACCATAGTAAAACAAAGACATATTTTTGATTTTGATTTTATATATTTAAATGCCATTTAACAAAGAAAAATCAACCAAAAAAAATGAGTGCACGTGTCACCTCTGACACGCATGTCATAGGTTCGCCATCACTGACCTAGAGGGTAGTATGCTAAATGAAACAAGCCAGACAAAGACAAGTACCATATGACTTCACTTATATGTGGAATCTAAAGAGCAAAATAAATGAACAAAATGTAAACAGATTCATAGATATAGAGAACAGACTGATGGTTGCCAGAGAGAAGGGGGTTTGGAGGTCTGAGTGGAAAAGGTGAAGGGATTAAGAATTATAGATGGGCCTGACCGGTGTGGCTCAGTGATTGAGCATCGACCTATGAACCTGGAGGTCACAATTTGATTCCCAGCCAGGTCACATCCCAGGTTGTGGGCTTGATCCCCAAGTTATTATAATGTAATGTTAATATATTATAATAACTTGAAATATCGGGGGGGGGGGCACTTTGTAAAGTATATGATTGTCTAACCACTATGCTGTACACCAGAAACTAATACAAAATAATAGTGAATGCAAACTGTAATTGAAAAATAACTTTTAAAAAATTAAGTATCTTGTTAATTGAAAGGATTTGGCACGTGTGGTCTGACATCTTGTTCTAATTTTTTAGTTGTACACGAAGGAAAGAGGAGTGTTCAGAATATTCAAAAGACAGAGGCCTGCTTAAATCTTTGCATAGAAACTCTCTAGGAAATTTTCCTCTTTGGAAATCTCTGACCCTGAAATCTGCCAGTGGGATCTGTGAACCATCATCTGTAATGTTAGTTTTTCTGTTGAAGGCCTCAAGCTGTGGGTCATGGAGCAGAGGAGATAGACTTTTATATCATCCTAATGGATCAATGGCTCAAAGTCAAATCCTGGCAGAGTATCAAAGGCTCACATCAGAAACGCAAGGGTGAAAGTTCCCTCTCTAGAAAATGTATAATTTTGGGCTTGTTTTTTTTTTTAAACGTTGAATATGTGTATCATACTCTTTTAATCTAAGAAGCCAAAAGAAAGCCACATGGTGCCAAAAGTAAGAAAGCAAGCCTCCAAAGAATACAGAATAATTCTGAAAGCAAGAAAACCTGCTTTAAAAGATTGGCTTGCTTTAAAGAGCAGTGAAATGGCCTCATGTCCCATATCAAA
>NW_005871048.1:11887649-11909047 GCF_000147115.1 Myotis lucifugus
TGGAATATAAAGACCATTACACACCTTTAAAAAATAATAAAAACAGTGGCAGCGCTCCCCCAAACCTATTTCCAACCTGCAGTGGGAAGCCCAGGGAGGGTTGGGGAACAGGAGGGAGGGGATTAAGAGATCCACCGAAGGTCTTGTATGCATCCATATAACCTTAACTAATGGCCATAAGACCCTGGGGGGTAAGGGAGGCCAGGGCCTCTCAAGGGTGGGGGGGGGGGAAGGACACTTATGTAATACCCTTTGTAATACTTATAGCGAAAAAAAAAATAAAAAATAAAAAATAAAAAAAATAAAAAAAAAAAGAATTATAGATTGGCCTGACCAGTGTGGCTCAGTGATTGAGCATTGACCTATGAACCTGGAGGTCACAATTTGATTCCCAGTCAGGTCACATCCCAGGTTGTGGGCTTGATCCCCAAGTTATTATAATATAATAGTATTATATAAATATCGGGGTGGGGGGCACTTTGTAAAGTGTATGATTGTCTAACCACTATGCTGTACACCAGAAACTAATACAAAATAATAGTGAATGCAAACTGTAATTGAAAAATAACATTTTAAAAATTAAGTATCCTGTTAATTGGAAGGATTTGGCACGTGTGGTCTGACATCTTGTTCTAATTTTTTAGTTGTACACGAAGGAAAGAGGAGTGTTCAGAATATTCAAAAGACAGAGGCTTGCTTAAATCTTTGCATAGAAACTCTCTAGGAAATTTCCCTCTTTGGAAATCTCTGACCCTGAAATCTGCCAGTGGGATCTGTGAACCATCATCTGTAATGTTAGTTTTTCTGTTGAAGGCCTCAAGCTGTGGGTCATGGAGCAGAGGAGATAGACTTTTATATCATCCTAATGGATCAATGGCTCAAAGTCAAATCCTGGCAGAGTATCAAAGGCTCACATCAGAAACGCAAGGGTGAAAGTTCCCTCTCTAGAAAATGTATAATTTTGGGCTTGTTTTTTTTTTTAAACGTTGAATATATGTATCATACTCTTTTAATCTAAGAAGCCAAAAGAAAGCCACATGGTGCCAAAAGTAAGAAAGCAAGCCTCCAAAGAATACAGAATAATTCTGAAAGCAAGAAAACCTGCTTTAAAAGATTGGCTTGCTTTAAAGAGCAGTGAAATGGCCTCGTGTCCCATATCAAATTCTCAAATCTGGACATATGCATTTTATTTTCTATTTAAAGCCCTGTATGAGCGTCCAAGCAACTGTTTTGTCCAGCTGGTTTGTGCCTTGAGCTGCCTCTGCTCTGACAGGACTTCACCTGCTCGAATCGGCAGGAAGGCTTCTTGCCACAAACTTCACACTCAAGGCTGGATCTCAGCAACATTGTAAAGCAGAGGGTTTCTCTTAGCCCCTGGCTTCCACTCTGGACCGTCTTTCTCTTCTTCCTCTGTGTTTTTTTCTGTCTCCTGGCTATTAAAAACTTTCAGACCCCTTTTTAAAATACTTGCATTTGAACATGGATGCTGTAACTGGGGAATCCTGGTGTCAGAGTGGGCGAGGAGCAGGTGAAGCCGGACTCTGTGGGCACCAGGGCCTTCCCAGTACCAAGCAGGTGAGGAGTAGCCTCCTTCCTCTGCTTGCCTGGGCACCAACTTTATCTTCTCACCAGGTCTCTCATCCCGCTGTGCCTTACAGGGTAATACTTTTGTGTCTCCTTGGCTCAAGGAAGCAAGAGTCAGCAGAGCTTTGTGCAGTAACTGCTTAAATACGAGCCCCTCGTGGGGCCTCCAGGGGAGGGAGGTGGTGGGAGCAGGTGGGACTCTGACTCCTCCCCCACTGTCTTCTTCAACCAAAGCCATTCTTTGTTTTCCCTGTCTTTTCCCCCAGTATAAAACGTTTGAGCAAAGAGTTCTGTGGCCAAAATAAAGATGGAAAACAACAGTGAAGCACCTAAAGCTCTCAGGAATGGAGGAGCTCTGTGCCCTAGTTCCTGCTTCCTGGAGCTCAGGTGGGTCCAATACCCAGGGTTAACATGACCAAATCTCAGGGCCACATCAGGCCCAAGAAGATTTACCCTACACTGCCTCCCAGCTCCAGCTGCACATTTGCAGAGAGGGCACTTTTCCATTCCATCCTTGGGGCTGGAAAGATACGTACATGAGAGAGACATTTCCAGTGAGCGTGGAAAACCAGGCTATTGCAAATGACATATTGTAATGAACCCTGCAAGCCTCCATTTCCTCATCTGTAAATTGGGGACGGTGACAGTGATTTCACAGAGTGGTTGTGAAACTTGAGTGAGTAGCATATGCAAAGCTCTCTGCCCCGTGTGTGGCCCACAACCAGTGTACATGCCAGCTACTTATTTAATTGTGTACTGTTCTGTATCGCTGTCCAGTTCCTTCCTGTGGGATCCACGTGTCTCCCAACTGGACTGAAAGTGTTCAGATGGCGTTATACTTTTTATCCTATATTATTAAATTCCCGTCTCCCCACAATACCTAGTACAGTGTCTGGGATATAATGACTTCTCAACAAAAACTTATCAGTTGCGTCATGCATGTTGCAGTGGAGATCATGGACTCTCATGTCTTCTGCAGTGGGTGACATTGTGTCACCCCAGTTGTCCTCATTTCTGTTTGCTTTTTCTATAGAGATTATTACTTTTACTTCTAAGCATTTTTTTTTTGAAAAAGAAGTCTGCTATTTGATCTTTTGGTCTACCTACATGAAAAAGTAAAGGGGGAGAAAGATAAAAATCAGATTCATTTTATTCATTTTGTGTTTTTTTAAATTTACTTTTGAGTCAACCCAGTAAGAGCTTATATTTTCCACTCTCAAACTAGAGTATATTGGAAGAATCTTTTGGTTTTACTTTGCTTTATATTCTCCCCTTATACAAAAAGAGGAGAAAAACACAGTCTTGAGTATTATGGAGACTGTCTTATTTTTATAAGTTTAGAGAGGTAAACATAAAAAATGATTAAGTAGCCAAAACCAGTTTGGCTCAGTGGATAGAGCGTCCGCCTGCGGACTCAAGGGTCCCGGGTTCGATTCCGGTCAAGGGCATGTACCTTGGTTGCATGCACATCCCCAGTAGGGGGTGTTCAGGAGGCAGCTGATCAATGTTTCTCTCTCATCGATGCTTCCTCTCTGTAAAAAATCAATAAAATATATTAACACATCTTTTAAAAAACATATACATATATTTTTTTCCTTTTCATTGAATTTATTGGGGTGACACTGGTTAACAAAATTATATAGGTTTTAGGTGCACGGTTCTACAACACATCTGTACATTGTATTGTGTGTTCACCACCCCAAGTCAAGTCTCTATCCATCACCATTTATTACCCGCAATACCCTTCTCTAACTTCCCTCCTTCCTCCACCCATCACCACGCTGTTGTTCCTGTCCCTTAGTTCTCTCTCTCTTTTTTTTTTTTTGCTCAATCCCTCCACTCCCCCACTCCACCCAGTCCTCCACCCCCAATAGCTGTCAGCCTGCTCTCTATCTATGAGTTCATCTAATGAATAAAATGAACTAACAAGCTAAATAGTTACAGACTCACAGACTAACACAGCTTTGAAATGCCAGAAGTAATACCCCTTGAGGCAGGTTTTAGCCCTCTGGAGAGCCCATAATCTTAACTCTCCTATAACCCACTCCCTACCTTGCTTCCTCCAATCTTCCTTACATCCCCTATTTAATTTCAAATGCGTAAAAGAGTCGGCAAAACTGTTATTCTTTAAAGCATTTGAGATCTTGCTCCCTTGTATATGTCATAAGTTTGGCTCAGATAAACTCTTATAAAAATTCACTATAGGTTTGGATGTTTCTTATGCAGGCAGTCATTATCGTCATGTTCTCTGGGGATAGAAAAGGCTATTCCCTAAAGGCTCTACTATTTCTGGAGGTCACATCTAGAGATAAGGAAGAATAAGGGGAGGGATCACAAACTAATCTGGATTTGAAAATAACAAAAACAGAACAAAACGTAATTCTTGTATTGATCTAGGTAGAATTCCTGGATTAATTGAAATAAGTATAAAGTTAAAATAGAGCCATTCTTCACGTAGCATGCAGAGTGATTTTTGAAAACACAGTCCCTCCTTTGAGTAAAATGTTCTGCCAACTTCTTGTCTTGGCATAAATTCCAAGATTTTCCTCTGCCTACTTCTCTGACCTCCACCTGCCACCATTCTCTCCTTGCTCACCGAGGCCCACCACATAAGCTTTCTTTCTTTTGTTCCAAGCTCATGCCTTAGGTGTTTACACCCGCCTTCCCCTCACTTCTCTCTGCCTGGAAGAGTGTCCCCACCTCTTCATGGGGCTGGTTCTTGCTCAGGAGTTGGGTCTCAGCTCAAATGGCACTTCCCCAACCGCCTTTCTCTTAAGTTCACCCACTCACCTTCTCCATCACATCTTCCTGTTTTAGTTTATTCATATCCCTCATCAGTAACTGGAATTATATTGTTTATTCATTTGCTTAGTTGACAATGTCTGTGTTCCTCCACTAGTACATAAGCTTTGTGAGAGCCTGGAATTTCCTCTGTACATATTGGTAGTTAATGAATAGTTGTTCAATGAATGAACTGGCAAGGTTTCTACCCCACAACTTAAAAAAAAAGTCTGGGGTAGAAAATAAGAACTCTTTATGAAAAGTTAATTTAGGTCAGGGAGCAGTATGTCACTGGAGTGCAGTGGGGTGACACAGAAAGACAGTCAAACAGCTATTTAGAATGTGCTTTCAAAATGCATTCTTCTGATACTTGCATTCTATTTCCTGTCATTTAGGCAGGACTTTCCTATTTGGAAAGTCTATAGAAGTGTCTTTTAATTAGCAATTACATCCTCCTTGTTAATTTTTATCAAACTGCCTTTCAGACCAGCAGACAAATGGAATTCCCTTCATTGTCTCTGGGATCATGGTCAAAGGCCAAGTCCCTCTTTCAGAAAAGAACAAAACTCACATCAACACCTTTAAACTTTTTGTCTACGGTTCCATTTCCAGGTGTGTGTGCTTTTTAATATGAAAAGTTATCATATAAAAGCCAATTAAGGAAAATAATGTTGCACCTGAGAGTGGTTCTTTAATATTTTCACAAAAAGTAAAAATAGACTTGTCATATGGAATAAATGATGTCACTAACTCTTGGAAAGACCTCTAACAGAAGTTCTTTTGTACTAGAACTAAAATTACACTATACAGAATGAGAAATCGAAGCAGCCCCTTAAATTACCTATACTGGTGAGCTAAGGTTGCCGTGAAAGCAGGCCTCTAGTTCGTCAGGAGTCTCTCCTAGGACCAAACATGTCCAGTTCATTTGTCAATAGCACATGAATATTATAATTGAAAATTTATTTAAATTTGCATACAACATAAAATGCACTCAGTTCATACATGGAAAAGATTCTAGATCAACGTCATAAATAAAAAAGAGGGGAGAATGAAAAATAATTCTGTGAATTTAGAGAAAAACTAAATTCAGTGTATTTAGATGAAAGAGGCTTAGCCTGTGTACACATCTTATTTTCTAGCTCAGACTTTTTTTTTAGTTGTGTGGTTAAAAACCTTGTTGGTTTGTTCATATATTCATTCATTCAATTATTCATTCATTCATTCAACAGTGACTTATTAAGTTCTTATTATATAGCAGGTGAAGTTCCAGGTTCTCACAGAACTTATGTACTAGGGAAAGAAGACAGATACTTATCAAATAAGAAAACAAATTTAATTCCATATTTAAACCTGGAAGTTCTAAATGTCAAGCAAAATATCTGAAAGAGTTGTGGTCTTGACCAAGCTTTAATATTCTTCATATAAATTATTTAACATCAATCTAGACAGACCTAGGGAACATTAATTCTTGCAAAATTTCAGAATTTCATATAGACACAGATTTGAGTGAGAAATTACAAATGGGACAGATAAAGAACATGGCTTTCCAGTAGGATTATATTTTTATTGAACTGAAAGATGATTGACCCAGATTTTACCAAAGCAAATTAAATATTGGACATTTGTTCTAATACCATAAAAAATGCATTTTCTAAATGAAGTTTATAAAATAAAATAGCTTTTTACCTATTTGGTGGATTAGAAATATTAGTTTCTCATGGAGTGACACATTTTGTCATTCTCACAAGATCTCTCTGAGATGGGTCTCTGAAGCAGAGCCCACGTGCACAGGAACACCAGGGATCCTGCTTGCTAACTGCTGGGCCTCTGCCAGATGCAGGGACCTTACTAAGGGCTTTAGACTCATGGCCTCACTTAACCCTTACAAACAACCTGACCAGGCAGGTAGGAGATGGACAGAAACAGAGAGTTGAGTAATTTGCCCTAGGTTGACTCAGCTAGTAGGTCAGTAGGTCTAGATTTGGATTTAGGTCCAACTCTAGAGTCCATAAACACTCAATCACTTCACTGGGGCTGCTCTCTCAGTTGAGAAATGTCATTTAAACTTGAATCTGAATCAAGAGTGTTATGGTCCATTTGGCTGTTATCCCTAAAGCAAAGTGCTCAGGTCCTCTGGATAAACTCCAGGGCATTTGAAGGGCTCCTTTTGAGAGTGCCCATTTTTCCTTCAGAATGAGCAATGCTATAATTGACATATTTATGTATATGTTTCTTTGCGCAAGAGTTTTTCTATGGTAGGTATCTATCTATCCATGTGAGTTAATAAATTCTAGCTGATGTAACCCAAGTTCAGATAAATGCTGAAATCACTGTGGCTTACGTAATGGAAGTTTATTTCTTGCTTATGTAAAGTCCAAGTACATGTTTGAGGTAGGTGTGAGTAAGGGGGTAGACAGCTCTGTCCCATGGAACCTTTCAGAGACCTAGGCTGCAGGAGATCTTGCCTCCTGTCAAGGTTAGCCTATTCTTCAACATCCAGCCAATAACAGAGAAAGAGAGAGTGCAAAACGTGTACTAGCTTTTTAAGCTCTGGCCCAGAAATGACACACATTTTGTCCACTCAACTTCCATTGGTGAGAACCAGTGCACCTAAATGCATCCTGGCTAGGATATATTGCCCCTGGTTAGGCAGCCTCATTTCCCACACTACTCTATCTTCGGAAGGTGAAATAAATGTTTGGAGGATGGCTGACCATCTCTGCTACAACACCTAAAAGTAGTGTTGCTGGTTCTTTAAAAAAAGAGGTTTGGGTTTTTTCCCTTTCATTCAAGTCATATTTATTGAAGGTCTACACTGACCCAGACATAATGCTAGGGATGAAGGGATGCCAGTGAGAACAAAATTAACATAACCTTGTTCTTCCCAGAAATTTAATGTAGTAAATGAGACATATACCAAACAATGCCATTATGATACAGTGTGAAAATATTATAATAAGAGGATTTTAAGATGCAAAATTAAGATCACATAAAAGGGTCATTCAAATCAGACTTGAAAGGTTTGGAAGGTTTAGGATGAACCCTCGAGTTTTGCGTTGGCATTAGTCTGCTGAAGTACAGGTTGGGGAAAAGGGAGGATGAAGAGGACAAAGGAAGCGTGAACAGCATTACAGATGCTGGAAGGCAGGAGAAAGCATGGCGTCAGAGAACCTGTAGGAGCCCAAAGGACTCAACACCTGGTTGGATTTTGAGATAAATGTGAAAATGAAAGCATCAGTACTGATGCTTTGTTTGTAGCTTGGATAAATGGCGGTTTGAAGATAAAGATGACAGATTTGATCTTAAATAATTTGAATTTGTAGTATATGTTTAACATCCAAATGGAGGTGTCTAAGAATTTTGTGGCTATATGAGTCTTAAATATGGGGGAAAGATAGAGGTTAAATCTAATATATGGATATGGAAATAATAAACACCATGATGAAATTCCAACCTGTGATGTAATGATATTGTACAGAACAAGAAGAGAATAAGACAGGAAGAACCCAGAGTAACAGCAACATGAAAAGAAAAGGCAGAAGTAAAGGAGGTAAAAGGATTTTGTGTTTGCCAGAACTTTCAATTTCTTAGCAGAAATAACCTTCTGATCTGGTTAGGGCTATTAGAAATGATCTATAATTGCACAAAGTATTCCCTTTCATTGCCATCTTTCCCTCTGCACCTCTCTTCAAAAAAAGAGAGTTATTTACTCCAAGGTTTTTATTCTCTAGACTTTTCTTTGTACTAAGGATGGTGTTATAGGCTCGTGAGTCTTGGTAGCAGCAGAAATACATAGAATTACAGGTAGCTTTTCTCTCTTGCCATCATATTTGGTAGCATGATGAAAGAGAACCATTGTTAGTTGTAAATTATTGGTAGCTGGTCTTGGGGGGGGCGGGGAGTGACACAGCATATTTCATTTATTGTCACTTTCCTGAACTTTGAGACTTTGAGAGATCCTTTGATTACAGCCATGCTTAGTAACTACATCAGGAAAAAATTTTTGTAAACTTTAAAGGAATGGACCAGAAGATCAGATTGTACCAAATGTTAGGCCAGCATCCATTCCAAGGACATGTTTTCTGAGGTCAGGAAAGCTAAAGAACCACTTGGGGCAGGGCAGAGGAGGAGCTTGGCTGCCACCCCATCCTTCAAAAATTCCAGGCTACTTTCAGACCATGTGCCCTCTGGTCACGAACTCTGATTGAAATAGGAAATAGAATTCTATCAAAGGCACTTGGGAATAACATAAAACCAACCCTGCATGTATTTAGGATCAATAAGTAAAGATCAGTGCCAAGAGGAGAGAAAATATTTGGGAAAAGCAAAGCTTATAGTCTTTCTTTTAAAACCAGGTTTTAAATATACAAAATAAAAAACCATCAATAAAAATATGTCACGTTTAGCAAAGTACCCTTCCATATCCTAAATAGTATTTCCTATAGAAAGGTAAAACTGTTGGCTAATAGAAAATGCTGCTACATTATCTAATTACTTTAGAGTTGACAATGAGATGAGACTGGAGGAAATAGAGTAATTAGAGTATAGCTGAGAAATTATCAGGTTCTCAGTCAATATTCTGCAGTCATCAAAAAGAATAATCGTTTGTGCTGTTATAGAATAGCCTCTAAGATGTATAAACAGTGTATATAGCATATAAATATTTGTGTAGCAATAGGAGAAAAATATAAATTCACACACAGGTATTTGCTTGCATAGGAAAGAATATCTCTGTTTTTAAAAATAAACTACCCTGCCTTGGCCAGATGGCTCAGTTGATTGGAGCATTGTCCTGTATACCAAAAGGTTGCAAGTTCCATCCCCAGGTGCTTATGGGAGGCAACTGATCAATGTTTCTCTCACATCTTTCTCCACCCCCTTCCTCTCTCTAAAAAAAAATATTAAAAATTAATGTCCTGATAGGCATTCTCAGTGGTTAGAGCATTAGCCCTCACTCCAAAGGGTTTCGGGTTTGATTCCTGACTAAGGGCATGAACCTGGGTTGCAGGTTCAATCCCTGACCTTGGTCAGGGCACAACCGACACATGTGTCTCTCTCATACAATATTTCTCTCTCCCTCTCTCTCTCCCTTCTGTCCCTCCTTCCCTTCCACTTTTTTCTAAAAATCAATGGAAAAAATATCCTCCGGTGAGGATTACCAAACAATAAATTAATTAATAAAAAAATATCTTTGGATGTGGGTTAAAAGATAATAATAAATAAGTATATTTCTAGGTATTCTATTTGGGGCACAGTTCTCTGGACTGCATAGGGCCATCTTGCCAGCTTTACAGAGCTGTTTCTTTGCCATCCTCACCTAAAGGGCAGCATATGAGAACCATGGGGGAGGAGAGCGGTGGCAGTGTCCTCTAGTGATTCTGAGACGTCCCCCCATCTACCACCCAAACTCACTCAGCCACCCTTGGGGAACAAATAGTTCTAAATAAAGACCCAAATCAGTGCCCATTGGCCACGATAACCTTCCACTCAAGAGAGAAATGAAAACAAATCGAAAGTTTCATCATATTTTTTATGATGTCCTAAAAGGAAGAACATTGCCATAATAATTTTTATAATTTATGATCCTAGTATAATATAACTGTGACATATCTGGTACACTTTCCAAAAATTCCTGTGGGTTTTGCCTTAAATTTTTGGTTTTCCTGCAGATTTACTAATCAACTTTATCAAAAGGAAATTCGTGACATAGCTAAATGCTAAGAGACCAGGGAACAAAATTAGGGCTGGAAATAGTGACCTGGTTTCACTAGATGTTGCAGGAAAAGTGCTGATTTATAGGTCACTGTTTTTTTTCTACCAGGAGAATCTGACTAAATTGGGTTACAGCCTGCAGGTTCTTCACCTGTCTGTCACATAAATAAAATTTCCCAAGAGTGCCCTTGCAGCCCGACTCACTGACTGACTGGCACAAAGACATTTCAGCCCGTGCAAACTTCTGTTTGTTTGTTTCAGGAGAAACTCGGTTCTTTCAAATGGATGTGGTATTAAAGTTTGTTCAAAGCCAAAGGTGAGTGAGAAACTAGTCTCTAAAAGGATCTTTCCATGTCTAAGATTCTAGAATTCTGTGATTGTAGGTTACAGAATAGAAATTAATGAGATGTGTCCCACATAAATGAGCAGATCTAGGATTAGAATTATGTCATAACTTGAAGACAATCCAGAATTTATTTTTAGGGAACATGAATCTTTATAGGTTCTTGATTTCAGAAACAAAACCCACTCTAGCTAGTTTAAGGGAAAGAATATCATTTTATTAAAGGTTTTAAGTAGTTCTAAGAATCTCAGTGAGGGCCAGAGAACCAACCTCAACCATGGATGTTCTGAGACCAGGAGCCACATACAGTTACACGCAGGATGGCTCCAGGGACATTGCACTGTCCCTAGGCACAGACACCCCGCTCTGACCACTGGAGGGGGACCCTCTGGCAGTGGTCTCTGGAAGGTGCCGCCGGTCCCTCTACCTGCCACGATGGATTCTTTGAGGTACCTCACTCACTTCCGCATGGGCAGAACCTGGACTCTCTATACTCAAATCTAAGATGTCGAGAGGGTTTCTGGCTTCTTTGGCCAGCAGACTCTCTGAAATTAGGACATTGTCCAAATAAAAAATGAAGCCCACGGTAAAGGGTGGTCAAAAAGCATCTGACAAATGCCACTTCAATGGCATTGAAGTAGTATAGCCTCGGCTTCCTCTAGATGCCTGGAGAGACCAGTCACACCTTTCCTGGGGCATTAATGCCCGATGGGGCAGACTCTTGACCAGTGGGAGACCGGGAGTGGAAAAGAGCTGGCAGATAGACTCCTTTCCCTTCCTCTCTCCTGGGCCACCTTGAGAAGCAGGACCTTATTTGGTCTGACTGCACGCACCCCATGAGCTGGAGTATTAACCACACTTGCTGCCAATAACAGACAGACTCAAGCCTCCCTCACGCTGGCCCGGCCTCACGCTTCCCTCAGGCTTGCTTCTCTGGGATCGCACCGCCCTGAAAAGTGGCAGCTCAGAAGCGGCTCCCTTAGGCTCTGGTTTCTAACAGAAGCCAGGCTACAGGAGCCTCTTATTACAGATGCCACATATTCTCACTAGATCTTTGCCTGGTTTCTATGACCAGCTTCAGTTGTTTTCCCTAGAAAACTAGTATTGGAAACTCATGCAGGTTTATAAACCTGCACTTGCCATGACTGTGACTCATGTTGAAAACTTTTCTACTGTCTCTAACTAATTTTTTGCCTCCTATTAAAAAAATAAAATTATTTAATGGGGGAATTGGGATGTGAGAGTGGAGGTGAAGGAACTAACTTGTCAATTCTCAGGATCACTAAGAGTCTCCTAGCCTCTAGCTGGACTGGCTCCACGCTCTGTGAGAGCATGATGACTTTCTCCTAGTTCCCCAAACATGACTTTGTGTCCGTTTCTCTGTGCCCTCCCTCAGGTTATTTTCTCTTCTAAGCAACTGTTTGACCTTCCCTTATTACTACAATTAAATGCTTTTTGTCCTTGAAAACCAAGCTCCGGTGTCTCCTCTTTAAGCTCTCATGAGGACGCCCAGCCCCAACTCTAATTTATGTTGAGCTGTGCATTCCTGTAATACCCTGTGCATTGTATTTATATGCGCCACACTGGACTTCAGTTATTAGTCCACTGGCATGTCTCATTTGGTTTTACAGCCCTGGCTTTAAGCAGCGTAACTGGTACATAATGATTATTCAATAGAAAGCTATTGAATGAATGATAGTTGTGAAATAACTGACGATTCCAGCAAGGGTCCCTGTGCCGTGTTGTGGCAGTACCTGGAGAAATCCCCTATGCAAATGGTTTCTTGGGTGGAAAAGCTGTTCCACCCTTCTACCCACCTGTGAGATAATCAGTAATGGCACTGAAAAATATGCAACATATGCAAAGGTTTGTTGGTACATTTGAGGATCTGAAAGAAGCCCAGGGTAGCTGGAGAACCAAGAGAGGAAGTGAAGAAGGCAAGAAAGGTGGTCAGGGCCAGATCAGACAAGGTTTGCGGGTCATTTAAGGAGTCTGGTCACACACATTAGGGAACAATAGGTTACAGAAGTCTGAATGAGATTGTTGGTAAAAATTCGTTCATGAATTAGAAGTTACTCGTCTTTATTATTTTGGTTTACATTCTGGTAAGTAGTTGAGGTTTGTTTTTTTAACTGTTTATATTATATAGAAATTGATAGTATTAAAATATTCTAACAACTTGAACTATGAGGAACTCTTAGATTTAGTTTAAAATTTGGGAAACTGAATCTACTTAAGAGACTAAATGTCAGTTGACTATATTTGAGAGTCTATGAGAGTAAATGTTTTTATTTATCTGCCAAGGATTCAACTGGTAAATGCTTTCTTATGCCTACTGCTGATATAACAAGAACGTTCTAATTTTCATGCATAAAAGATTAAAGTTCTTTTATTTTGCAAAAAATCAAATATAGACTGTACAGTTGTTTATTGTTTCTCAGATGACATCTGGTGGATAAAAATAGAAATGCAGTTTTATATTGTTTAAGAAAAGTGAGGTTCTCAAATTCCATGGTAGAAAATCATTTAAAAATATGAGATGAGCCCGGCTGGCATGGCTCAGCGGTTGAGCATTGACCTATGAACCAGGAGGTCACGGTTGAATTCCTGGTCAGGGCACATGCCCGGGTTGGGGGCTCCAACCCCAGTGTGGGGCAGCCAATTCATGATTCTTTCTCATCATTGATGTTTCTCTCTCTCTCTCTCCCTCTCCCTTCCTCTTTGAAATCAATAAAAATATATATTTTTAAAATAATAAAATAAAAATATGAGATGAGTCGGTTGGAGATTAATTTTGCTTATCATTTTGGTATTATGGCATTATGGTGATAGAGAGAACACTCCAGTGCTCTCCTGGATTTGGCAGGCTTTGAGTTCTGCTCAAACCTCTGACAGTAAAGAGCTAAATGACTTGATTAGCTACAGACAAACAAGAATCAGATGATATTGGATTTCTCAGTAGCAATACTAAAAAAAAAGAGACAACAGAACAATATCTTCAGCATTCTGAGGGAAATTTTCTTTCTATCTTGAGTTTTCTATTGAGTCAAACTGTCCTGTTGTGAGCTAAATAATTTTAAACATGCATGAAACTTAACCTTTCAGAAGTCCTCTTTGGGTTGCTAATTTATTTTTTATTTATTTTTAATATTTTTATTGATTTTTAGAGAGAGAGGAAGGGAAATGGACAAAGAGAAACATCGATGTGAGAGATTGATTAGCTGCCTTCTGCCTGCCCCCTACTGAATATTGAGCCTGAAACCCATATATGCTCTGATTAGGAATCTAACCAGCAACTTTTTGGTACATGGGATGATGCCCAACCAACTGAGCCACATCTACTAGGGCTGGATTGCTAATTTAAAATTTTATCTTTGTCAAATACTAGGTTTCAGTTTATTTATAAGTATTTCCATTTTTGCTATTGCAATTTGGGCCTTTTTTTTTAAAGGTATAATTGACATATAGTCATTATGTTTTCTAACTGGTTGTTGTTTGTATAGATGAAGGCAATTGATTTTTACACACTAATTTGATACCATCCATCTCAAGTTATAATTGAGTTCCTTGGTTTTCCAGGTACACAATTATCTGTAAGCAGTATTAAATGTCCTCTTCTTCCAGTGTTTATACCTCTTATGTCCTTCTCTTGCCTAATTCCATTGGAAAACCTCCAGAACTATGCTAAATAATAGACTGTAGACATAATTATCTTGCTGTAGATTTTAATGGGAATGTGTCTCAGGTTTACTCATTAAACATAATGCTTTTAAAAATTACCTATCTTCCCTGTTTTATGGAGATTTTTTAAAGTCAAATATGGATGTTGAAATTTATCAAATGCCTTTCCAGCATATTTGGATAAAATCTTACAATTTTTTTCTTGTAATCTATTTTATCAGCCAGGGTTCAGTTGCAGAAAACAGAAAGGGATTTAATGCCGGAAATGAAAATCAGTGAAGACCAGGAGGAGGAGGCTAACTCCCAGAATAACTCCCAGAACCACACTGCAGCACTGGCCCACCAAGAGACCCGCTCCCTCCCTCTGCTACAGTCAAGATGTCAGACTCACACCCACCCATTAGCTCCAGGAGCACACCATCTTGATGTGATCTAGGAATGAGAAGTTGCCACCAGAATTCTTAGCTCCAGCAAAACACTCCTTCTGATCTATCACCTCTGGATCAGGACACTGATGCTAGAACTGTCAGCTCCAGAGTTTCATCACACCTGCTACACCTCAGCAAAATGAATGCCTCAGGCATCACCTTTCCTCCTATTTCATTGAGTTTGAAATCAAGTTTCACAGGAATGCATCCTATTGGCAAAACGTATTTACATTGAGGGTCCTAGTTGCAAGGGAGCCTGGGAAACAAGAATCCTGAGTTTCCCAGCCTCTCTAATATAGGATGACACACTAAAAACAGATAAGAATAGATGCTGGATGAGCCAACTGACTGTACCCAACCACTTCCCAACATAGTGAATAATATGGAAACATTCTTAGGATCCTATGGAGAAAAGTATTTTTCTTTTCATTCCTCAGAGATGCTGCTAGATTTCATTTGCTAAAACTTCAGTAAACGTTTTTTGCATCAATATTCATAATTGATTTTTGTCAGGAATTTTGTGTGCAATTACTGTCAGTTTTGAGTAAGAAGCATATGTCACTTTTATTATTATAATCCGGAATTTTCTTCATTTTGTCTCTGTTCTAGAACAATTTTAAAAACATTAGAGCCTACTTATCCCATAATATTTGGTAAAATTAACCTGTGAAGCCCTCTGGGCCTGGTGGTCTTTGGGAGCCTATCATTTTGACAACTTTTTCCTTCTTCTTTAATGTTTAATGTTTGAATTTTTAATTTACCAATTTTGAAAAATTGTCTTTTCTTAGAAAAAATTTTTTATTTAGATTTTCACATTTCTTTGCAGACAATTGAGCAAAGTAGTCTTATAAATTCTTTTTTGTGTTTTTTTAATGTTATTTGTGCTGCCTTAATTTTATTTTTTTTAAAATATATTTTATTGATTTTTTACAAAGAGGAAGAGAGAGAGAGAGAGAGTTAGAAACATCGATGAGAGAGAAACATCGATCAGCTGCCTCCTGCACATCTCCCACTGGGGATGTGCCCACAACCCGGGTACATGCCCTTGACCGGAATCGAACCTGGGACCTTTCAGTCCGCAGGCCAACACTCTATCCACTGAGCCAAACCGGTTTTGGCAATTTTAATTCTTGATCAGTTTAGCTAGTGGATTTATCTATCTTAATTTGTTAAATTTATTCATTGAAATCACCATTTATCTGTTTTTTATTTTATATTTTTAGCTTTAACACTTCTTAATTCATGTTTCCTTCATTCCTTTGTTTGTTTGTTGATTTCCTCCTAAGCTGGGTGGTTAATTCATTTATTTTTATTCTTTCTTATTTATTAATGTAATTATTGAAATGCTAATTTTCTTGTGCGGATTGCTTTAGCTATAATCTATGGATACTAATATGTAATGTCACCAATGTTTTCTAACTCAATTGCAGTTTTATTTTTTATATCCTCTTTGACTCTAGAGTTTTAAAATTCCAGGTAATTCGGTCTTTTTGTCTTCTCAATTAGTTTGCTTGTGACCAGAGAATTATATCTGCATTATTTCTGCTGTTTGGCATTTACTGAGGACTTGTGGCCTAAATATATGGCCATTTTTTTGTGAATGTTTCATGAATATTAAAAAAGAAGGTATAGTCCCTGTTTTCAATGAATATAGTTCAATATGTTAGATCTATCTTATCAATTTAGATTTACCTTATAAAATATGTCATTTAATCCGCTCTGTCTTGAGAGCCCCCCCTTATTCTGCCCTTCTCCGGGTAGTCTCCCCATGGCTTGGCAGCCTTAAGAGGTAGAGCAGTTCTACAATCTGTCTGACAGCTATGATTCCAAGCTCTGCCAAGAGAGTGAACATCCTGCCTCCCAAACTAAGAACCAGTCCTTGCAGAAATACTGATAGGAAATAGATCTACAAGAACTAGTCCTTATCTCTCACTCATTTACACTTACCAGCAGTCACATCAAGAACACACTTGAGCCCTGACTGGTTTGGCTCAGTGGATAGAGTGTCAGCCTGCAGACTCAAGGGTCCCAGGTTCGATTCTGGTCAGGGGCATGTACCTTGGTTGCGGGCACATCCCCAGTGGGGAGTGTGCAGGGGGCAGCTGATCGGTGTTTCTCTCTCATTGATGTTTCTCACTCTCTATCCTTCTCCCTTCCTCTTTGTAAAAAATCAATAAAAAATATATTAAAACACACACACACACACACACACACACACACACTTGAATTTACAAATTTGCCAAAACCAAAACCTTTTCTTTCTTGTTTTTCCTTTCATTTTTGATCCCACCAAAGTTTCTACCAGATACTTCCCTCAGACTGCTCTCTAACACCATCTGTGCAGTCTCTCAATACTGCCTACTTCCAAGCTCAAATCAGAGTAGTATTTCCACTTCCATGTACTTCCCTGTCCTTGGCAACCTGGTTTGGTATCTGCAGTCTATCCCTGGTAATGGTTCTAATACTTGTTGATTTTTTTTGCCAGTGTGAGCAAGCCATAAAATATTTCTGTGCTCCAAATTATGTCCATCACTAGACATTTACTATTTGTTATATTTTATAGGTATCAGTTAATGTTAAGCTGGCAGTGTCAGGATTATCTCAGCAAAAATACAAAAAGCAATGCTTTTAAAAAAGTGTTGGTTGTTTTTCTCAAATAAAAAGAAGACCAGAGATAGCCAGTGTAACTGCTCAAATCTATATACTTAAAAGCCTAAGTGACTGTACCATCAAATGACTGGAACGACCAGAACAACCAGTCGACCAGTTGCTATGACACGCACTGACCATCAGGGGGCAGATGCTCAATGCGGGAGCTGCCCCCTGGTGATCAGTGCACTCCCACAGCCAACCTCCTGCAGCCCCTCCCATAGCCATGGCCCTGATCAGGGGACCGGCTGGCCACCCTCCCGTGGTCCCTCCCCGCTACTGGCCAGCCCCCCAAAAGGCCTCAATCTCCGGCCAGGCTGACGGACCCTACCCATCACCCATGCACGAATTCATGCACTGGGCCTCTAGTTAATACATAATAATTGTAAAAACAAACAAACAAACAAACTCCAACATTACAAAAGTCCCAACCACTCATTGTTTTCTTTATTAGTTTCTTGATGTATAGCTTATTAACTTGCACTTTTATGTGTAGGGATCTGTCTTTTTAATTTAAATTCTCAAGCAAGAATCAATACTTAATAGAAAAGTTATTTTGTTCTTATGAATATGTAGATGATATGACAGTTTAATTTTCTATTTAACTATAAAAGAATGACCTTCTAATAACTTTTTCTGAAATTAATTTTTTTAAGTATATTTTATTGATTTTTTACAGAGAGGAAGGGAGAGAGATAGAGAGTTAGAAACATCGATGAGAGAGAAACATCGACCAGTTGCCTCCTGCACATCTCCTACTGGGGATGTGCCCGCAACCCAGGCATATGCCCCTGACCGGAATCAAACCTGGGACCTTTCAGTCCGCAGGCTGACGCTCTATCCACTGAGCCAAACCAGTTCCGGCATGAAATTAATTTTTAAATGATAGGTTCATGTTCATCAAATGAGTTGGAATTCTCAGGGAAAAGTGCTCTATTGGGTCTAAGTGGTGTCGTCATAAAACTATCAACCACACTGAAGATTTTTCATTTTCCCAAGGCTGATCTAAGGAAGGTAAACCTGGGACTACCTACAAATGACAACAACCATTCAAACATGATTGATTGTCTTCTTTATTTTCTACTGGCATCCAGGGGGAAAAAATAAAAAGAGAAAACACTGAAATTGAACACAAATACAATCGAAAGGACCCAACTATATACAAATTGATTTTATAACCACACAGAGAAAAGACAGATTTCAGAAAACTTTTGACCATCACACTCTTCCTGGATATGCTGTCCAGGAGATATTCCAAGGATGAGAAGAACTGCAAAATGCTCTTAAACTTCCCTTAATAAGTTTACTGTTAGTGGTCATATTAGAATTGTAATTTGAAACTACCTAATTGTGTGAGAAAAAGCAAATAAGTAAATATGCTGATATTCTAAGGAACCCAGATTTTCAGTGTAAGAGAAAAGAAATGCAAATATATAAGATATTAAGGAAAGACAAAAGCCTCAAGTCCTGATGCATTCCGGTCTCTCGTATCTGACAGTGTGGGGCATGCTCTGTTTCTTTATTTAAAAAGTGAAATATAGTTTTTGTTCAAGTTCATCAACAAAACTTTTTCATTTAGATTCAGTCTCACCAGCACTTAGTAGGAACCTAGAAAGAAGTTCTATTATGTAAAATATTTATATATCTAAGATAGATACAGATATTTCTATATATGTCAAGAATACATTTCAGTATGAGAATGAAAAACAATGCATTTTTCTGGTGGTCAGGGAGAGGTTAGGTGTAGAAAGATTTTGCTGAGAAGGCTATACCCCCCCCCCCCCCCCAAGCCGCCCCCAGCAACTCAGAGCCAAGACAGGACTCTACCCAAACCTGCGCCCCAGCCAGGCCCCGCCCCTCGTCCGGACCCAGGCCCCGCCCCCGCGCTTCCGGGCCCGCCCCGCGCTCCAGGTTCCCCCCGCGCTCCGGGCCCCGCCCCGCATCCACGCCCGGCCCAGCATCCCGACGGAGCCTGGAAGCCCAGCGGCTTCGTGCAGCGTCTGCCTTGCCGGGAGGGTCCCGGCGCCTGAGCCCGCAGGTCGGGGTGGTCGCCGCGGCCGGAGCGGCTCGGCGAGAAAAGATGGCTGCCCTGACGACGGTTGTGGTGGCCGCAGCGGCCACCGCGGTAGCCGGGGCGGTGGCGGGGGCGGGCGCGGCCGCCGGGAACGGCGTGGGAGCAGCGCCGGTGCCGCAACAGGTAAAGGGAGGAGGGCCGGAACCGCTGTGGGGGCGGCGGTGAGCCCGAAGCGGTGTCTGAACAGGTGTCTGCAGCGCGGCCCGGGAGGGGTGCGCCTCCCGTGGCTCCAGGCCTGGCCCGGCCCCGGCGTTGCGCTTTGTTCGCCTGTGCGTTTCACTGCTTTTCACCGAGAGCCACCTCCTCTCCGCGACTCGGATTCTTCCCTAAAAAATTGCAGCTGGTGGTGTGCACCTGCCCGAGCCGTGGCCGCCGTGTGTGGGAGCCCCCCGCACAGTGCTTGGTGGAGAGGGACTGTGTGCCGGGTAAGGGATCGGTGGCTGCTCTGTTATTGTACCTGCCGGGGAGGGTGCGCGGCAGATGTGTTTCCAGAGATCAGTGCGGGACCCGTTTCTCCACCGTGCGGACCGGAGGGTCCCTCCAGGGGGAGTGTTGGCTCCTCTCATTCCCTCACAGCCCACAGCTGAGCACGGGCAGTTCCTGTCTGTCCCACCTCCAGGATA
This sequence comes from Myotis lucifugus, assembly GCF_000147115.1. Classification (NCBI taxonomy): domain Eukaryota; kingdom Metazoa; phylum Chordata; class Mammalia; order Chiroptera; family Vespertilionidae; genus Myotis; species Myotis lucifugus. Next base: position 11,907,525 of record NW_005871048.1, read on the forward strand.
AATCCGGAAGAAATCCACCTCCTCTCGCCACTACCCTTGTCCACACCGTCGTTTCCCCCTGGCTGAACTGCTTTCCTCCTTGGTTTCTGTTCTCCCACGCTTGCCTTTCCAAAGTATTCTCAACGCCAGGGCGACTCGGTCCAGTAATGACACCCCTCTGTCCAGAAGCCTCCAGAGCTGATCTTGTTCACAACAAAAGCCAACATCCTTACCCGGCGAGGAGCTGCCCCGCCCTCGCCCCACCTCCTTGTCGCTGCATCTCCAGCGCCCTGTGTGGCCATCCTGGCTCCCGGTGGTCACTCAGACATGCCAACACTCTCCTACCTCGGGGCTTTGAAATTGCTATTCCCTCTGCTCAGAATGCTCTTCCCCATGCTTAGCACTGTCACCAGGTATCTTTGTTCAAATGCCATCGGCTCAATGATTCTTTATATGCCCTCCCCAAACTGAATTCCCTTATCCAGCACAACCCGTCCCTTTTTCTGGTTTTCTTTTTCTTCATAGCACTTATTACCGTGATATATTACATATTTTATACCTATTTTTTAAAAATGTCTTTCTCCATATACCATCCACCCTTAGGAGTGTAAACTTTGTAAGGGCAGAAACTTTTATTCACTATTGTGTTCCCAGCACCAAGACCTGTGCCTGTTTAGTCCTGGAGCATAGTAGGTGCTCACTAAATATTTGTGGGTCAGTCCAAACGGAGGGAAGGCTGTTGTGAGCTGAGAACATGTTCCATCTTTTTCTTCCTCTAAGGGGAGGGATGGGAAAGGCCATATAAGGCCGGAGAAATCATTTGCTCTGGCCCTGCCAAGGCATTAAGGGTGAGTTAGTTAAATGTTTGACCAAATATAGCAAGCTGTTTTGTAAGTTGATAATTTTGTATGGCCCGTGAATGATGTTATACATATCCAAATGGCCCTTGGCAGGAAAAAAGTTTCCCACCCAGGTTCTAAGGAAATACAGTGTCTTATATAAATTCAAGAAATTCCATCTCAGACACATTTTCTCACACATCCTTTATAATTCTCTTTATATTCTAACTCTGGCCCAAATGACTCAGGAAAAAATATAAAATATATAAAAATTCATAATCCTATATAATAAAAGGCTAATATGCAAATTGACCGAACTGAGGAACGACTGGTCACTATGATGCGCACTGACCACCAGGGGGCAGACACCCAATGCAGGAGCTGCCCCCTGGTGGTCTGCACTCCCATAAGGGAGCTCCGCTCAGCCAGAAGCTGGAGTCATGGCTGGGGAGTGCAGCGGCAGTGGCGGGAGCCTCTCTCGCCTCTGTAGCAGCGCTAAGGATGTCCTGACTGATGGCTCCCAGACTGCGAGAGGGTGCAGGCCGGGCTGAGGCACCCCCCCCCCCCCCAGTGCATGAATTTCATGCGCCAAGGCCTCTAGTATGTAAAAATATTTTTTAAACACTTTAAAAATATTTTTTTTAAATGTATGACCCTTATGGTTTAGCCATCATGCTGGCTTTCTCCATAAAACTTTTCTGTCTT
>NW_005871048.1:11909147-12012326 GCF_000147115.1 Myotis lucifugus
ATCGGTCCCTAACATTTTGCAATGTCTGAAGACATTTCTTGGTTGTCACAGCTGTGGGGGATTAAGGGACGGTTGGTGTTCTACTAGCATCTAGTGCAGGGGTGGGCAAACTTTTTGACTCGAGGGCCACAATGGGTTCTTAAACTGGACCGGAGGCCCGGAAACAAAAGCATGGATGGAGTGTTTGTGTGAACTAATATAAATTCAAAGTAAACATCATTACATAAAAGGGTACGGTCTTTTTTTTTTTTTTAGTTTTATTCATTTCAAACGGGCTGGATCTGGCCCGCGGCCCGTAGTTTGCCCCACAGCTGATCTAGTAAGTAGAGGCCAAAGAATAGCCCCTCACAACAAAAAATTATCTGGTCCAAAATATTAATAGTGCTGAGGTTAAGACACCTGCTTTATATCCTCTCACCACTTTAGGGGATGCAGAGCCTTATAGTTGATAGTTGCAATGGTAATGGGGTAGAACTCCTCAAGGGTGTTTGGGTTTAAAAAAAGGAATTAGAATCTCTGCTCTACTATATTGTGGATTTGTATGGAGTTTAACTATGTGTTATCCATCTTTGTACTCCCCTCCCCCATACACATAATGATATGCTCAAATTCTATAGCCTAACACTGAACTTGAATATTGTCATATGCATGAGTGAATGTTCCTATGGACTCTAACACTGAGACCAACTAATGTTTTCTGATGACAACCTCATGATATTAGAGATATCCACCAAAATATCTAAAGTTCCTGCTTTAGTCTTTTAGGGCTCCATAACAAAATATCACAGACTGGGTGGTTTAAAGAGGCTTGTGGACAGCCACCTTCTTGCTATGTCTGTGCACATGAGGGGGAGGAGGGGGGAGAGAGAGAGAGAGAGAGAGAGAGAGAGAGAGAGAGAGAGAGAGAGCTCTCTAGTGTCATCTCTTATTATTATTATTAGCGTACCAGTCCTATTGGATTAGGACCCCATCCTTATGACCTCATTTAACCTTAATTATCTTCTTAAAGGCTCTATCTCCAACTATAGTTACAAAGGAAGTTAGGGCTTCAAGATATGAATTTGGGAGGGGGGGAAACAACATAATTCAGTGCATAACAGTTTCCTTAAATTATATTGAAGTGATTATCTTTGAAGTTTTAGAAACATTTTATATTGTATTTTATTCTATAACCTTTGTAGGTTGTGGAATCCCATAAAATTCTCACCTATTATGAAAAATAATAATGTACTCTATCTATGCTTTTTAATATTTGTATATTATTTTACAATTCCCCTCAGCCATTGCCTTCCAAAACTGAAAATTACAAATATCTTTATCCTCCTCTCAAATGCCATATCACACTTGATCATTTTAGCTGTTGAATTGTGACTTTTTAGAAATATCTCTAATAGTGTACGTCATGGTTTTGTGCTAGGATGGGGCTGCATCTTCTGTTTCGTTGTATTTTTGTTGTTGTTTTGTTTCTAGTGACCTCCCTGTTATGGCCTATATTTTATGATACTTGGCTGCCTGGAGTAGTCTTTCAGTAATAACTACATTTCTTCTCTGACTTCAAATGATTACTCAAAACGGATTTCTTCTAGAAGATCACACACAACCATAGGACTGCGTGTATGTTCGGGTGTAACAGCCTGGAGAATGCACACCACCCCCTACCAGAGATAGTCACATCCTTTGCAGACATGATTGACTTCAGGTCTTGAAATGGAGAGATTACCCTGGATTATCTGGCTGGGCCAGTGTGTTCACAAAGGTCCTTATGAGAGGGAGGCAGGAAGATCAGAGCCAGTGGTAGGAGATGTGATGATGGAAGCGAGAGGATGAAGTGATTTGAGGAAGGGATCAGGAGCTAAGGAATGAAGGTAGCCTCTAAAAGCCAGAAAATGGGTAAGGAAGTGCATTCTCCCTGAAGCCTCCAAAAAGAAGGCAGTCCTACCAACATCTTAATTTTACTTTTGACCTCCAGAACGGTAAAAAAATAAAATTTGTTGTTTAAGCCACTAAGTTTGTGATAAGTTTGTTATAGTAGCAACAGGAAACTAATATGCCAGAGAAGAACTTTGGCCTAAGATTTAATTTCTGGCTGACCTTGAAACTCTTTGCAAAAAGAAGTAAAGGCTAAGGCAGAGGTATAAACTGCTTGTACAAGTGTTGAGGGCATGCCTGGCATGCACATAGACCCACCTCAGCAAAGTCTAAGAGACTTATTCGTTCAAGACATCTAAGAAAATCTCTGACCAACCAGCCATTAGTGACAACTAAGCTAACCACGCAGAGAGTTCAGGTGCCATGCAAACATACTTTACTGAATTAGTTCAGGAAAGTAACTAAACAAACAGCAACAACAACTCTTTGGGGGGAGAGAATCTCATTTTCAGAGTTGCCACATTATGTTATTTAACATGTCCAGTTTTTAACAACAACAAATGAAGTAAACAAAGAAACAAGAAAATATGATCCACACACAGGATAATTTTTTTAAAAGGTAGTAAGGTAGACTTCCCTAAGGAAGACTACATGTTGGACATAATAGACAAAGACTTTAAATCACCTGTTTTACGGTAATTATGTTAAAGAACTAAAATAAAGTGTGAGAACTATGTCTCACCAAATAGAAAATATCTTAAAGAGATAAAAATTATAACAAAGGAATTAAATAGAAATTCTGGAATTAAAAAGTACAATAACTCACATGAAAAATTTACTAGAGGGACTCAACATTAGATTAGAGCTGGTAGAAGAATCAATAAATTGAAGATAGGTAAATTCAGATTGTCCAGACTGAGGAACAAAAAGAATGAAGAAAAATGAACAGCCGACCAGAGTGGCTCACTTGGCTGAGTGTCGTATTATGCACTGAAAAGTTGCTGGTTTGATTCCCGGTCAGGGCACATACCTGGGTTGTGGGTTCAGTCCCTGATCAGGCAGGTACAGAAGGCAACAGATTTTTTTTTATTTTTTTTTTATTGCTTAAAATATTACAACAAGTAGTACATTTGTCTCTTTTTTCCCCCCTTGACCTTCCCCCAGCCTCCCCTACCCCCCCAGTGTCTTTTGTCCATTGGTTATGCTTATATGCATGCATACAAGTCCTTTGGTTGATCTCTTACCCCCTCAACCCTCCCCAGCCTTCCTGCTGTAGTTTGACAGTCTGTTTAATGCTGCTCTGCCTCTGTATCTATTTTTGTTCATCAGTTTATAATGGTCTTTATTATCCATAAATGAGTGAGATCATGTGGTATTTTTCTTTCACTGACTGGCTTATTTCACTTAGCATAATGCTCTCCAGTTCCATCCATGCTGTTGCAAATGGTAAGAATTCCTTTTTTATAGCAGCATAGTATTCCATTGTGTATATGTACCACAGTTTTCTAATCCATTCATCCGTTGATGGCCACTAGGTTGTTTCCAAATCTTAGCTATGGTAAATTGTGCTGCTATGAACATAGGGATGCATATATCCTTTCTGATTGGTGTTTCTGGTTTCTTGAGATATATTCCTAGCAGTGGGATCAATGGCAACCGATTTTTTTAAAATATGTTTTTATTTATTTCAGAGAGAGAGAGGGAGAGGGAGAGAGAAACATCAATGACGAGAGCTAATCATTGATCGGCTGCCTCATGCAAGTCCCACACTGGGGATCTAGCCCACAACCCAGGCATGTGCCCTGACTGGGAATCGAACCACGAGCCTCCTGGTTCATGCTCAACCACTGAGCCACACTGGTTGGGTGGGAAGACAACCGATTGATGTTTCTCTCTCACTTCGATGTCTCTCTTCTCTCCTCTCTCTCTCAGTCTCTCTCCATCTCCCTCCCTTCTTCCCTCCCTTTCTCTCTAAGCATGTCCTTGGGTGAGGATTAAAAAAAAAAGAAAGTAAAATGAACAGAGCCTCAGAGATCTGTTAGGCACCATTAAGCATTATGTATAACTAGAGGCCCCGTGCATGAAATTCATGCATGGGTAGGGTCCTTAGGCCTGGCTGGTAATTAGGGCCCATCTGTGGGGTGACCAGTGGGGCGATCAGGGGGCCTCCGCTGGCACCTGCCGGAATTCTCCTTGGCCAGCCTGGCAGCACCTGCTTGCCGGCCCTGCCCCCCGCCACCGCCGGTCACTTCCCTCTGCGGGGTGACCGGTGGGGCAATCAAGGGAACCCCGCTCACATCGCCTTGGCTGTCCTGGGGCCTGAGGGCTGGGGGCAGCTCCCGCGTTGAGCATCTGCCCCCTGGTGGTCAGTGCTTGTCATAGTGACTGGTTGTTCCACTGGTCATTCTGCCATTTGGTCAATTTGCATATTAGGCTTTTATTATATAGGATGAGAGTCGCAGAAGGAGAGGAGAAAAGAGGAAAGAGAAGAATATTTGAAGAAATAATAACTAAAAACTTTCCAAATTTGATGAAAAATATTGACTTATATGTTGTCAGAACTCAGCAAACTCCAAACAGAATAAACTCAGAGATCCATACCTAAACACATCATAATCAAACTGTAGAAAGACAAAAACAAAATATTGAAAGCAACCCAACACATACAAGGGATCCTCAGTAAGTTAATGGCTGATTTCTCATTAGAAACCTTGGACTTCAGAAGGCAGTGGGATGACAGTCAAAATGCTGAAAGAAAAGAACTGTCAACCAAAATATCTATGTCCAGCAAAATTATTCTCTAAAAGTAAAGACACTACATCAAACAAAAAGCTTCTACATAGCAAAGGAAACTATCAACAAAATGAAAAGGTAACCTACTGAATGGGAGAAAATATTTACAAATCATATATTTTATAAGGGGTTAATATCCAAAATACATAAAGAACTCATACAACTCAATAGCGGAAAACCAATACAATTTAAAAAATGGGAAAAGGAAACAAATTGACAGGTACATGAAAAGGTACTCAACATCACTAATCAGGGAAATACAAATCAAAACTATAATAAGATATTACCTTACACTTGTTAGAATGGCTACTACCAAAGAGACAAGAAACAACAAGTGTTGGTAAGGAAGTGGAAAAAAAGGAACCCTTGTGCACTATTGATGGGAATTGGTGCAGCACTATGGAAAATAGTACAAAGGTTCCTCGAAAAATTAAAAATAGGACTACTATATGATCCAGTAATTCCACTTCTAGGCATTTATCCAAAGGAAACGAAAACATTAACTTGGATAGATATATGCACCCCATGTTCATTGTAACTTTATTTACAGTAGCCATCAATGGATGAATGGATAAAATTATCCCCTGAGAAACTCCATCATTGACATTTCATCTCTGAAAAAAATTCCACCTTCATCTTTTACCATTTTTATTATTGAGGATAAACTTCTTTCTTTTTTTAATGCAGAATGATGGCTGTTTTGGTACTTCAAGTGGAATTCGTTCTTTTCAGCTTCACAACTGGAAACAGAAAGTTAGTCAGCCTAAGAAAGCCGAATTCATACGCACAGCAGAAAAATTTAAAAATCTGTAAGTATAAAAACACTGTTTTCAAATAACATTACTAGTCATTTTATTATGAACAATGTATAAAGTTAATTCTACTCCACCCTGTCCAATCTCCACATTAAGTTACAAAAAATTGGTCATTAGAGAAAGGTGGAGTGTGTACAATAGACAAATGATAAGAGACTATTTAATATAAAGTTAATTTTAAGTGCAGTTATTTGAATTTTATTTATTTTTACCATTTGAACCAGTGTCTTTCAAAGGAGACAATATAGTTATTTCTTTAGATCTCATATATCAAATAACAGATTGAATATTTTTCACTTACCAAGGTTAGCATTTGGTAAATATTTTTGAGTGAGTGAACAATTTTAATGAAAAGTCTCTACCTCGAGTTATTTTTTGAAATGTCGTTTTATTTGGTCTCCCTCTCATGGTTTCTGTCCCTTTCAGATCCATCCTGCACATAATGATTAGGCTGAGAACTTTTAATTTGTGGTGTATTTGTATTTTTTCTTTAAATAACTAGTGATATGTACAGGGTGGCCCCCCCCCCCCAAATGTATACACACTTTGAGTAATTATTAATTCCAATGGGTTAAATCTGAAGAGAAAGAAACATCAATTGAGCTGTCAAAAATATATGTGTATATTTTATGGGATGCCCTATATTGAATGTTCAGTGTTATATATATCATGAGGAATGATAAAAGAATTAGAACTCAGAGCAGTCAACACTACCCTACAATTGAGAAGTATGTCAAAAACACTTCTTTGAAATTATAAAGTATCAATTTGCTAAAGAACCCAGAGGAAAGGAGACTTGTAAAAAATGGTCTCTGGACTAGAATTAGTGGCAGTGGTCTGTTTAGAAATTCTACCAATGAAAAAGTAATACTGTTGGAAATTTGGAAAGTTGTACTGTACTATAGCTTTGGGACACTGAATTCTCAATTGCATTTATATAATACTTATATACTACTTTTAATACTCAGAATTTGAGAAAATACAGTTTTATTTTCTTTGATTTCCAAAATGTATTACCTTGGATAGCATTAGACTCTTGGTTAAGGGTTCTGGGTTATGTTTCTCTCTCAACAGGTAATCTACCAGGAAGTTAATGTCCATATATATAGCAAACCGGTAGATAATGCCGGTCTTGTTCCTTGTCTACCAGTATGTGCTGGTTTTACAGCTCTGAGTAGGTTTTCTTCATCTGTTAAGAGGTTTTGGAAAAACTCATTGGGAGAATGTGATAAAAATCCATTGGAAGAATATTTCTATCCAGCAATTCTCATTGCATACAAAGAAAAAACAAAACACAATTTGTAATAACTCTGTTTTATTTTCAGAATAGATAAAACATTCACGTGGTTTAAAATTCAATACATATCAAAGGGTACACAGTGAAAAGTCTGTTTCGCCCATGACCCCAGCTATCTACTTCCCCTCCTCTCAAACAACCACTATTTTTAGTTTCTTGTGTATCGTATCACAGATATTTTATAATCTGTGCTTATAAAGAAATAAAAGTACATATTCATAGTTTGTCTTTTTTATATAAATTTTAACATCTGTTCTGGATCTTGTGTATTGTTGTGTTTTGTTTTAACTTAAGAGTATATCTTAGATAGTAAGGGATTGTACCTTGTCAGGCATGAGAGTGGCATTATAGTGATGTAAGTCAAATATCCATAATCTCTAGAGATGCACACTGAAGTATGTTGGGGTGAAATTAAAGAATGAAATGGGTTTAATTTAGAATACTTAGCAAAAAGTAAAAAGATAGATGAGCCAAGAGAGGAAGAAGAGGTAAAATTGTTGAATCAGACTGATATGAGGGGAATAATATCATTTGAAGGTATACAATTTAGCATTTTCTACTTTTGGGTATGACTAACATTGTCATATAAATTCTTTGTTATAAAAAGTGTGTGTAGTGGAAATCCTTCCTTATCAGTACATGGAACACAGTACCACTGCATTGTATTCCAGGTTAAATAAATTATAATTGTGACATAATTTATTTAACCTACCCCTTAGTGATGGACATTTAGGTTATAGTCAATCTTTTATTATAACAAACAGTGCTGCAATTAATTGCCATATTCACATAGGTCCACATCATTTTGCATATGTGTGGGTGTATCTTTGGGAAATATTCCCAGAAGTAGAAATTCTGGGTCAAAGTTATATGAATATGCACTGATATATTGCCAAATTGTCCTCCATAGACAATTTACGATTTCACCGACAATGTATGAGAGGACCTATTTTCCCACAGTTTTACCATTAGAATATATTATTTAAACTTGTGATTTTTTTTGCCAGTCTGATAGGTGAACAATGTTGCCATGGTATAGTTTTAATTTTCATTTCTTCTATTGTGAGTGAGGTTGATCATCTTTTCATATGTTTGGCAATTTGTCTCCATTATTATCTTTTTAACGTCTTTATGGGTTAATATTTCTAACCCAGGAATGGCAAAATATAACTTACTTACTGTCATAGTACATCCTGTGTCAATGCTAGAAATTTCTATTTGATCATAGTAATTTCCCCATCCCCAGTTGGAGCCTAGATGGGCTTCTCAGTTCTCAGCACAGGACTCCAGTAGCCACCATCAATCCATTAGAGTTGACCTGCAGGCTGAAATCTATTTGACATCTCTGTTCTACTCATTGCTTCCTCTCTGAAACACAAGTGCTAAATTATGATCCCCTCAGTGTTTGGGGCGGCCAGGTAGGGCCTGCAGCAGTCTCATCTGTTTTTCCAAGTATGCCTTATGAATATCAAATTTTTCTCTATGTGTGCCAAAGTGAAAAAGATTGGGAACTCTACCTTAGATAGTTGTCCCTCGAGTTATATGAAAGTAAGTCAATGGCTAGAGATACTCCACCACTCCTTAAATCCAGGATTAGTAGAGATGTATTCATATTAATTTCCACCTTCTGGGAGAAAGAGAACAGGTATTAAGAAAATAAATTATTTTGTCCAACAAAAAAAGCATCTTGTCAGTACAGTGTTTATTTTGTTTTACCCCAGGATTCAAACTAACAGACCTTCTTACTGGTAGATGAACTAAATCAAAGAAGCTTTGAAGTAAATGTAGACAGTATCCCTTAAACACAATAAAATTTCTTAGATTGTTCGCCTCTTGAAGTTTTAGTTGTATTAATAATATTAATGACTTGCATTTCCATAGCACATTTTTACTGTATAAAGATCCCTCATACCTGTTGTCTCATATAATGAAATTACAGCCCTGTTGGGTAGTGGAGAACTATTACTCACATTTTAGTGACGAAGGGTAAATGTCTTGGTTCAGGTTATAAAGTTAACAGTATCTTCTACTGAAAGCAGCCATCACCAGTGGCAGCCACTTTCAGGCACAGGGAGATTGAGTTGGAATCAACAGTCAAAGGTTTATGTATTTTAAAAGCAAGTCTGCATTTTTTTAAATTAACATTTTATAATTTAAATAATTCAAATTACTTGTGTTAGTTGAACTTAACTCTTTTCTAGCTACTATTTTGACTCCTTAGCCTTATTATTCAAGTCATTATATTTTGACTCCTTAGATGAATGAATTCAAATATAAAGTTCTGATTATTGTAAGTGTCTTCATATTTTAAACAATTAAAAATATATTTAAGTCATATTTATACCATTTATTTCTTTTTCTAAAGAGTTATTAACATAGAAAAAGATAAACACAGTCATTTCTACAACCAAAAAAGTGACTTCAGAATTGAGCATAGTATGCTGGAAGAATTGGAAAATAAATTGATTAACAGCAGGAAAACAGAAAGTAAGTTGAGCTCATGATGAACAAAAACTGTTAAGTGACATAAAGTTGTAGTTTTGCCCTGTGCTTTGTATCTGTGCATTGACTTATGTTTTCTATCAAGACACTTTCTAGTTAGTAATGCGTTTGTTTTTTAGGGATATGTATTTATTTTGTCAGGTTACTATTTAGTGATTCTAGCTGGATTGTTTTCTGTGTGTATTTCTCTCAATTTAATAGGAAAAAGAGGGTTTTGTTTTTTGGTTGACAAACTAAATAATGTTATTAAAATTTCTTAAAAGAAATTAATTCCTGGGTTATCTGGTCTTAGCTCATCATAACAGTATGAAGTGATCAGGTCACATAATCCTGTAAACTTGAGTGTATTTGTCTGTGATACAACACCCACCATTTCTACCTCAGGGCAGTTGTTCTGTATATCCCATGAGATAATATATGAAAAAGTGCCTTATAGATTACACAGAAAATGTTTTATTGTTTGCTATGAATATCAGTCATTGTTTATAGTGTACTAAATGTTGGTCTTAAAGAATTCTACAAAAATACCTTCTTTTATTGAAGAGTATGTTGAAAAATTCTTAGGTTATAATAATAAAAAATTGCTTAGCATTGTTTAAAGGAAAAATAATGGTTATCAACTAACTAAGCTTTATAAAATACTGATTTATAAATCCCTTCTAGCCAATTAAAAGAAATTCTTAATAATTTTTTTCTTTCAGAACATAAGATTGCACTATTTTAAAAGTCATCTTTTGTTGGGTACTGGCAAGAATCATTCTCCCTCTTCTATTTGAATGACAACAGGACCTAATGTAAAACCAGATTTTCAGTTCTCCTCTTTGATTCATAGAGAAAACTAAATATCCCTAGTTTGATATTTCTTAAATTCCCTCCATTCTTTTATAGACACTGAGAAGCTGATCTTTATATCTCTCAGTTGTGCTACTATGTATAGTGTCTCCATTCTCTGCATTTTAAGTCACTTCATTTTCTCTTTTTAAGGCAACTTTATTTTTATCTTTTTATTCTTTTCTGCTATACTTTTGCCTCTCTGTATTAACACTTTGTGTTTGTCTTATCAAGGAGAGGAAGGAATGCACTTAATATAAGGATATAGAGGCTTTCCCTCCCCTATTACAGCCCAGAAGTAGTAAATTTCTTTTCCTTACCTCAAACATCATGCCACAATATTAGCCTGCATTTATGTATTTAAATGGTTTGAACTTTAATGGTTTGCCTAATAGAGTGGCAGTTCCAAATGAAGAAATAAAAGATTACTTGCCCTATAGAGATGTTACTGTAACTGATCAAACTATGGCAAAAAACAACAACAACAACACACACACACACACACTCCTAATTGATTACATTACTAGAGAAGTTTCTTGATTTAAAGTTCCAACAGTGAATAAGACTTTTTATAGGATAATTTTTATCCTATAAAAATACATTGGATAAAGTTTCTGCTCTTCTGGAACACTTGAATTTTAATTAAGAAATAACAAGCCAAAGTCACATAAACATATTTGAGGTTTGTTTTGAATATTAGCATTGGTTCCAGGCCTACTGGTAACCTTTTTTTAAAAAAAATTATTTTAAAGACTTTTGGACAGAACTGTTTGGTTTTTCATGCTGATTTGTGAAGCATTAAAAAAATAGAGGGGCATAATAAAGTACCCAAAGATGATAAAATAATATTACTATTATATATTACACAAATATAGATGTAGGAATGTAAATATATGATTTTAGTCTATATAATTGAAATAAATACGAAAGTAAGATTATTACTTCAGAAGGAAAACTCAAAAGAGGAATCTAGGATTTCTGCTGCTGATACAAAACATCTGAAAAAGTGTTTGAGACCCTCCTCCGTTTTTCAGGCTTTTATTGTGGGCCCAACATTTTCAGGCTGATCCTTGGGATGAGCTTGGCATCCTATAATGTAGATATCACTGAATGGCACCTGAAAGCACTTTGTCAAGTCTGTGACAGTCAGTCACTCTAAGATGTGGTTAGATGAAATTAATTCTCATTAGGAAGTTTGTCAGTATTCATAGAATTAATATTCAGTTTTAATATTCTAAAAATAGAGTTGAGATCTATTCCAAATTCTATTCCCATAAAATTATAACAAATTAAAAAGAAAAGAAAACTCTGTTGAAGAATAAAATACGATTAAGCCTAAGCTACTGATCCATGTATTTAAAAGAGTGTCCAATAACTCAATCTCCACAGAGTAAAGAAAAAGACATTTCCTTGGCACAGGCTATAGTAAGATTTACCCCATTGTGCTTTTAAATATTGGAGGAAATTGAGAGATGCTTTATTTAGAGCAAGGGTACTTATTAAAAGGTTCAGGCTGTATTGACACTTAAGTAACCATCTTTTGTTCATTATTTAATTTCTCTTGGCTATCTTTTACTAAGTGAAGATGTGCTGTCTCAGGTGTAGAATCCTGAACTGTAACCATGTTTGTCATAGAATTATTTTAAAGTACATTCTTCTTCCTTATAGGATCAAAAATTCAGCAACAATTGGCCAAAATACATAATAATGTAAAGAAACTTCAGCATCAGTTAAAAGATGTGAAGCCTACACCTAGTTGTAAGTACATTTAGATTTTATATTCTTACATATTAGTATTTTTATTGTTCATTAGAAACATTTTTACTTTTCTAATAAGAATTTGTCTCTTTAGCATTAATGGAACTAAGCCCCACTTTATTGGTTAGGGATTGATAAGAATACATTAGAGAACTGTATTATCTGATGTTTACATAGCTTTTTATCTTTAAAATGCTATAAATCCTGCCCTAGCTCAGTTGGTTGGAGCATTGTCCTGTACACCAAAAGGTTGCAGGTTTGATTCCCTGTAAGAGCACATACCCAGGTTGCATATGCAGTTGATGAAGAGGAAAAAAGACTGATTTCCTTATGTTTGCATAGAGAGGAAAGGATACAATTTTATTTCTTTACAAATGACTAGTATTTGTCCTAATATTATTTAACCATTTCTTTAGGCATTTGAAATGCCCTTAAAAGGCAATTATTTCAAAAAGCAAATGATGGGAAAACCACTAGGCTAAGAATCAGGAAATCAGTCTTTTTTCCTCTTTATTGACTGCATATGAATCTTTCATTACCACCGATTCTTCATCCTGTAAATGACCCTAATATCTGTTCTGTCCACTCTATAATTTATAAAAATGTATAGCGTTTTTAAAAAATCCTCACATCCTCACCTGAAGGTATGTTTCTATTGATTTTGAGAGAGAGAGAGAGAGAGAGAGAGAGAGAGAGACATCTATGTTAGAGAGAAACAGTAAAGTGCTCAAGATGAATAGATTTTAAGAATCAAACAGATGTTGAGTCAAATTCTTGATCTACCAGTTATGTGATTTTAGGCAAGTTACTTGATTTTTCTTAGCTTTCATTTCTCAGCTCTAAAATGAAAATAACCAGAGGACCTAACTCAGGGTTGTTGGGGGATGAAGTAAGACAGTGTACATAAAGCACTTGTGCTGTGTTTATAGTTTAGGAAGCACTAAAAATGGCAAATATGAATATTATAGTTTGTTAAATTAATACATGAAACCATAAAAATAATAGAAGAGAACATGGGCTAATATTTTTATAATTGTACTAGAGGCCCAATGCATGAAATTCGTGCAGGGTAGGGGATCCCTCAGCCTGACCTGTGTCCTCTCGTAGTCCGGGAGCCCTCAGGGAGTGTCCGCCTGCCAGCTTAGGCCCACTCCCTGTGGGGAGCAGCCCTAAGCCAGCAGTCAGATATCCCTCTCACAGTCTGGGAGCCCTCACTCCTTACTCCCTCCCGCCTGCTCGCTACTCTGTACCACTCAGCTGGCTGCTCCCTAGCACTGCCACGGAGGTGGGAGAGGTTCTGGCCACTGCCACTGCGCTCACCAGCCGTGAGCCCGGCTCTGGCTGAGCAGCACTCCTCCTGTGGGAGCACACTGACCACCAGGGGGCAGCTCCTGCATTGAGTATCTGCCCCCTGGTGGTCAGTGCGCATCATTGTGACCAGTCGTTCCACCAGTCATTCTGCTGTTCAGTCGATTTGCATATTAGGCTTGTATTATATAGGATTATAATTTATAAGAATGACAAAGATCAGAAAACATAAAGAAAAAAGTGGGCAAAATTGACGGCTTAAAAAAACAAAATACCAAAAAAAGCCCACAAACCCTATATAAGCAAAGTTGAAAGACAGGAAAATATTAGTGACATATGTAACTTAAAAAGCTAATATACATCTATATATGTAAATATATAAATATATGAAAGGCTAATATGCAAAGTGTCGCCTTGGGAGTCAGGAGTTCAACTGGGAGACCAGGAGTTCGATCACTTGCTATGATGTGCACTGACCACTGGGGGCGGCGTGGAACAAAGGAAGGCCCTGGCTGGCAGCTGGCAGCCAGGGAAGGAAAGCACCAGCTGGAAGCCGGAAAGTCCTGATTGGCCCTAATCGCCAGCCAGGTCTAGGGATCCTACCTGTGCACTAATTTCGTGCACCAGGCCTCTAGTAATATATAAAGAGTGCCTACAAATTAGAGAAACAAAGGTAAATAACCTAATAGAAAAATGGGCAAAGATAATAAGGTCCATTTTACAGTGAGAGAAATACAAAACGAGAAAAGGCTTATTAAAGATCACAAAAAATGTCCATTAAATCAGGGATGATAAATGTTTGCCTTTCATATTGGAAATGATTAAAAGTTCCTGGGAATGAGCATTGTCAGGACCTGTAAGTTGGTGGAGCTTCTTTGAAGGATAATGTGATGGTATCTAGCATATTGGAAAATAAGCATACTTTTTTATTTAGCATTTCAACTTTCATCAGTTATCCTCTAAAAATACTTATTTGAGCATGTACAAAAATACATGCAAAGATATTTATTACAGTACTGCATCTATTTAAAGGTTGATTATTGGAGAATTACTTAATGAATTAGGATAGACTTAGATAATGAAATGTTAGTTAACCACAGCATTTTGTTAAATAAAAACTGCAAGTTACAAAACAATATATGTTGTATGAAACATTTTTGGTAAATAATAATAATATTTAATGATATATGTACATAGGGAAAAATTTGTAATAAAAAATTATAATCATAAAAATTAGCTTTGTATAATTACATTTTTCTTATCCTTTAGGCTAAGAAATATTTTTAAATTAAGGGAACAGTCCATTTTTCCCTAATATTTAATTCTTAGTCATACTGAAATGATATAATTTTTCTGTTTTTTTTATAGTTGTTGAAAAGCTCAGAGAAATGATGGAAGAAATCGAAAATGCAATTAACACTTTTAAGGAGGAGCAGAGATTGATGTATGTTTTAAACACATTTTAATATAAAATTATTGACATATATATTTCCAATAACTCTCCACTAGGTTGTTATATATAAACCATTTTATTGTTATATATTTAACATTAGTCTTACACAAAGGCAACAATACTTTTCTAATTTTGTTTTAAGTTATAGATTGCTTTTCATGTTTAAAGTGAATGTTCATTTATATATCGACACTATAAAATCTCAGATAAGAATTTAAAAGATTGTCTTATGCTCTGAGGAAACTCAAGTCTTTTTTTTTTTTATTATGAACTAGTTTATTTTTTATATATTACTAGAGGCCTGGTGCATGAAAATTCATGCACTCGAGGGGGGCAGTCCTTCAGCTCGGCCTGCCCCCTCTCACAGTCTGGGAGCCCTCAGGGGCAGGAGGCGACCCAGAGATCAGGGGAAAGGCGATGCCCCCATCATACCGCTGCTGCTGCCACTGCTGGCAGCACAAGCCTCGGCTGGCCCTGATTACCTGAGCCTCGGGCGGCCCTGGGCAGCTGGGCAGCCAACATCCAAGGCTTGCCTGCACCTCAGGACGGCCCTGTGTGGCTGGGGGTCTGAGGGGACTGGGGGACTCCAGAGGCAGGCGTGTGGAGCAGCTGGGCCCGTCTGGGGGCAGGGAAACTCAAGTCTTTTATTTATAAATGTTAATAATGTTAAGTGGAGAAGATGACATGAAAAGAGAAATAATTTAAATAAGAGGAAAAATAAAGGGTTAATATGGATTGATTTGTATCTTATTAATCAAAATTTATTTTTGAAATTTTAGATATGAAGAGCTAATTAAAGAAGAGAAAATAACTAATAATGAGTTGAGCGCCATATCAAGGAAGATTGACACATGGGCTTTGGGTAGTTCAGAAACAGAGAAAGCTTTCAGAGTGATGTCAAGCAAAGTTCCTGTAGACAGAGTAGCACCAAGTACTCTTCCAGAAGAAGTTGTGGATTTTGAAAAATTCCTTCAGCAAACAGGAGGGCGACAAGGGGGCTGGGATGATTATGATCACCAGAACTTTGTAAAAGTGAGAAACAAACATAAAGGGAAGCCAACATTTATGGGAGACGTTCTAGAACATCTTCCTGGAAGAACACAGGATGAAGTTGAACAGCATGAGAAATGGTATCAAAAGTTTCTGGCCCTAGAAGAAAGGAAAAAAGAGGTAATAATAATTATTATGGCTGTTATTTGTTGTATTTTTCTCTGTTCCAGCTACTGTGCTAAACTCTTTAACATTTATTAATTTTACAACAACTCCATGAGGTATATTGCAGTTTTCTCCCCATCTTACAGAAGGTGCAACAGGCATTGGGAAGTTTTGAGTAACTTAACTAAAGGAACTATAGTTGGACTTTCTGAAGGCCAAACATTTCTACCCCAAGAAATAATATAGTGGGCCAGAAAACTTCTGATTGTGGGTAAAACCTTCTATATCCACCAGAAATGTGGGAAATCCAGATATACTCAGGCTTTTGATAAAAGGCAGCCTACCAGCAAAGGCCACATGGTTTTCGGTCTATACTAATAAAAGCCTAGGTGGTCCTCGCGTACGACATTGTCACAAGATGGCCACCACAAGATGGCCGCACGCACAGCAGAGGCGGGGCCCAGTGGCCGCTCTGCGCAGTGAGGCCTGGGGGTCCCGTGGCTCCACGTGGCATGGAGGAGGCTGGTCCCGGTGTTTCTGCTGCCTCTTAGGGAGGAGGCGGGTCCCGGCAGGGGAGGCAGGTCGCAGAGGGGAGGGCAGTTGTGGGCGATCAGGCCAGCAGGAGAGGGCAGTGGGGGCGATTGGGCTGGCAGGAGAGGGCAGTTGGGGGCGATCAGGCTGGCAGGGGAGCAGTTAGGCATCAATCAGGCCAACAGGGGAGCAGTTAGGGGGCGATCAGGCTGGCAGGCAGAAGCAGTTAGGGGCAATCAGGCAGGCAGGCAGGTGAGCAGTTAGGAGCCAGCAGTCCCGGATTGTGAGAGGGATCTGACTGCTGGCTTAGGCCTGATCCCGCAGGGCCTAAATCAGCAGTCAGACATCCCCCGAGAGGTCCCAGATTAGAGAGGGTACAGGCCGGGCTGAGGTACACCCCCCCGCCCCCATGCATGAATTTCATGCACTGGGCCTCTAGTCTATAACGCTTTAACAACCATACAACCAGTCACCATGAAGTGCATGGAGCACCTCTCAGTCCCTCCCCCGCAGCCCACGGGCTCTGATCACAGCAAGGCTGGTGGCTGGCGGGCAGGGTGTTGAGCGGATGGGCATGGCAAGGCGGGCGCCCCAAGGTGAGCGAGGCGAGGCTATGAGCACAGCTAGGCTGCAAGCGCAGCGAGGCATGAGCAGGTGCGGGGTGCGAGCGTGGTGGGCAGGGTTCCGTGATTTCATGCGCTGGGCCTCTAGTGAAATATAAAGAGGTAATAGAAAAACAATTTTCACTCTTCAAAGTTTCATTGAGGTTTGGAACTTCAGCTCCATTGCTTATTTGAAAAGACTCAAGATTTTGACTACCCCAGAGAAAAGAGTAACTAACTCTTAAGTGTAGCAAATATCTAAAAAGTTTCATTTTCACAAAAATATTATTCTGGCTTTGGTTTTGTTAGGACTTCTCAACCTTGGCACAGTTAACCATTTGGGGTAGATAATTCTTTGCTGTAAATTCTATTGTGTGCATTGTAGGATAATTGGCAACATTCCTGGCTTCCACTCATTAGATCAGCGGTTCTCAACCTGTGGGTCTCGACCGCTTTGGGGGTTGAACGACCCTTTCACAGGGGTCGCCTAAGACCATCAGAAAACACATATATAATTACGTATTGTTTTTGTGATTAATCACTATGCTTTAATTATGTTCAATTTGTAACAATGAAATTGGGGGTCACCACAACATGAGGAACTGTGTTAAAGGGTCGCGGCATTAGGAAGGTTGAGAACCACTGCATTAGATGCTAGTAACACCTTGTTAGTTGTGATTATCAAAAATGTCTCCAGAGGGTAAAGTTGGGAACCATGGGTTCAGACACTCAAAGTCTGAGTCACATTTTTTTGTAGAAGTCAACTATTATAAACTTTAACTCGCTTGAGTATGACTATTCAACAGATGACTTGCCCCAGGAGTATTAAAGAAATATTGATCCCATGTTTAGTCTAAATTTTTAGAGGAAATAGCTTGTGTTTCTTGTTTTTCTCTCCTAAATAAGTTAAATGTAAGAAGATTGAAATTTGGGACTTTAACACATTAAGCGCCATGTCAGTCACCAGTGACTGAAACGGAAAGGAAGACAAAACAGGCTTGGCGCTTAATGTATTAAGAAAAATTTTGAAACATAAGTAATTTTTAAAAACTCAAAAATAACAAGCTATTAGGAATTATTTAGGCTTTTTCCTGGATACTGAAAACATGGGGTCCCTGGACCAGCAAAGTGGTCCTTGGACTAGCAAAGTCAACATTACCTGGGAGCTTATTAAACTTACCAGGCCCTAGCCATAGACCTAAGCCAAACTCTGGTGGTGGTGCTCAGGAATTGTGTTTTAACAAGTCCTCTAGGTTAATCTGTTATAAGCTAACGTTTAAGAACCACCTCTCTAGACACAGTGCCTCATGTAGTAAAGGTAATGCACCTTGGTTCTAGCTAGTTCCCGACCACTGTTTCCTGATATTTAATGATTGATTGATTGAAGAGGTGAGGTAGGAGGGGGTATGAAAATGGAGGTAAAATTACTGAAGTAGGACATGGAGGAGGAGGAGGAAACTTGGGGGAAAGCAGCAAAATGTAGTTTTAAACCGACTCAGTTTAAGATGCTGAGTAGGAGATTTACCATTTTTATCACCGTTTGCCTAAAGATACTTATTTTCATATATGCCCTGAACTTTCTGGCCTGAATACCCTTGTTTATCTTATTCCCACTTTCTGGAACCTCCTTTCTTTCCCCTCAACTCCCAGTTATCAAAATCTGCCCAGATAAGATGCTTCCTTCTTGTCCACTCAAACATAAGTAGTCCCTCTCAGAATTTCCTACTAACACTTTGTTTATACCTCTTTTATGTAGTGCTATAGCACATCATAATATATTCTAGAATATATTCTGGTACTTATGCATATATATTATCTCACCTAGAACAGTGCTACTCAAACTTGGTCCATGGACTGGCTGTTAGGTTGCAAACTGTTACTGGTCTTCAGTGAGATAAAGTGATTGAACTAGAATCAGCTGCCCAGTAAGCACACTAGTTCAGTTTTGACTTAAAAAAAAAATAGAAAACCCTCTTTTTGAAGGAAGCAGTACATTGATTTACATTCTGGCATGAATCTCTGAAATTGTTGTGGACTGGCACATTGAGTAGCACTATACTAGATGTCATTTGGTATTATTTGAATCATCTATGATTCCTATCACATTGCCTTCCATAGCGTACGCATATGATAGGAATGTGCTGAATGAATAAATGAATGATACACCATGAGGAAAGATGAGGGAACAGTTTCCTGACTTGAGGGTAAAGGAATTCAGTGGATGTATCCTTTATGGCATAAGGAAGGCTGCTAGTATTTTAAATAATCTTTACATACCCTGGTAAAGCAATGAAGCTAATTTGTTTGTTTTTTTTTAAACACTTATGAAGCACTACCTCCCAGGGACTGACTCATTTAATATTTGCAATATCCCTGCTGGAGAGGTATTACCTACCACTTTTACAGATGAGCAAAATGAAGACAGAGTAACTTAGTAACTCATCCAAGGTCACACCTAGTAGATGGTAAAGCCATGATTTGGTTCTAAATGGTCTGACTTCAGAGCCCATACTCTCAACCACACCACTCTTAGTTCCTCTTCTGGTAATTGAACAAAGGAGGGTCACTCAGAAAGGATTTTAAGCCTTGAAAGAGGATTTGGAAGCATAAGTAAGATGATCAGAGGAAAAGAATGTTTCCCATGAACACAAACAGATGAGGTGCAATCTTTGTGAACCTGGGGGTTAAGAGAGGACAAGAAAGGCCAAAAGAATAAATCATTATTCAGTGTTTTAAGAGACATTAATTTTTAAAAACAGAAGTAGAAAAATTGCACTGGTTAAAAAACAAACAAGCAAACAAACAAAACACTTGGAAACCTAAGCATCCTGCAACCAATATTCTTTCAAGAAAGATGGACTTGAGGTTGTATTTTTAAAGTGCTTTTGGTTATTAAAATTATTTTTCCCTCATTATATTTTCTTAATCAGTCTATTCAGAATTGGAAAACTAAAAAGTTTCAAAAAAAGGAAATTTTCAAGGAAAAGGCAGAGGACATGCCTATGCTTTTTCATAACAAACAAGAAGATAATCAAAAGCAAAAAGAGGAACAAAGAAAGCAGCAGAAATTGGCAGTGGAAGCTTGGAAAAAACAGAAAAGTATAGAAATGTCAATGAAATATGCTTCCCAGTTAAAAGAAGAGGAAGAGAAAGAGAAAAGGCAGCAGAAAGAGCGCCAACGCCAGTTTAAACTAAAATTACTACTAGAAAACTACACCCAGCAGAAGAAAGAACAGGAAGAATTTTTAAGACTTGAAAAGGAGATAAGGGAAAAGACAGAAAAGGCAGAAAAAAGGAAAACTGTTGCTGATGAAATTTCCAGATTTCAAGAAAGAGTGAGTAAATATGTTTTCTAAATAATTTTAGAAATTATTTAGTGGTATTACTACCAATAGAGGTATTACTTCCAGATTCAGTTCAGGAAAAATTGAGTGCTTCTATTATATTAGGCTTCTACCTACCAATGCTCCCTCATTCCTCCCCCCGACCCCCCCATTTCTAGTATATTATAGTCTAATGGGAAAGATAGATGTGCAAGTATATTTCTGTATGATATTGTAAATAGTGTAGTGATTGAGGTAATT
Organism: Myotis lucifugus; assembly: GCF_000147115.1. Taxonomy (NCBI): domain Eukaryota; kingdom Metazoa; phylum Chordata; class Mammalia; order Chiroptera; family Vespertilionidae; genus Myotis; species Myotis lucifugus. The sequence continues at coordinate 11,929,646 of NW_005871048.1, forward strand.
ATGGACAGAGAATCTTAGGAGATGGGTATGCAGGGAGGGTAGCTTATGAACATAGCTATTAGTGTTAGAGAGACACTAAGATATTTGAGTCTTGAAGAAGAAAGGGGAGATCTTTCCTAGCGAAGAGAACAGCATGAATGGCAGCTTGGAGAAGTGTAACAGTGGTTTGTGGGGGAACCCATAAACACTTCAGTATCCTAAGGGCATCAGATGGAAGGTGGGAATCAGCCAGAGACAAGGCTGGAAAGGTAGCCACAGGCTAGACTACTTTTTCTTTGCCAAACTGACTGACTTTTCCCCACAGATGATTTCCTTACTTGTTCACTGTCCATCTCCCAACATAATAGAAGCTCCACAAGGGCAGAGATTTTGTCCTTTTGTTTATTCCTGTAACCTGTACATTGTAGATATTCAGTGTATACTTAAAGGAATCAAGGTTATTGCTGAGAGGTAGGATCATAAGTGATTTAAAAACACATATATATAAGAAAATGCAATCAAAGAGATTATAATTTTATCAAAGTGGAATTCAGTCCAAAGAGTCTCAAAAAGACAAAGAAGTGTATATACTTTAAAACGAAAAAGGATGCAAATGAGATAAAACATAGCAATATCGCCCTGGCCGGCTTGGCTCAGTGGATAGAGCATCAGCCTGTGGATTGCAGGGTCCCAGGTTCGATTGTGGCCGGGGCCACATGTCTGGGTTGCGGGCTTGATCCCCAGTGGGGGGGGGGGGGTGCAAGAGGCAGCCGATCAATGATTTTCTCTTATCGTTGATGTTTCTCTCTCTCTCTCCTTCTCCCTGCCTCTCTGAAATCAATAAAGAAATATATTTTTTAAAAAAACACATAGCAATATCTATAAAGCAAAAATAAGAGAAATACAAAAAATTAGACAAAACACATTATTAGTGGAATTTCTTTTAGTCTCTATAAAAATATCTCCCTAAATAACAAAATGCCCCAAATATGAGAGATCTAAAACCAGACATATCTGTACTGAAAGTGGGCTTAACTCACCTATTAAGATAAGAAATAACCAACATAAAATGATTCCAAAAGATGTGCACGTGTCACATTTATTTTCAAGGAAAACAAAGTTTTTACTCTCGTTGGAAAAGGTTAGTATTGAAGGAATATTGATATTTAAGGTGATTTAATTTTACTTCCAAGCAACTAAAGTTTGAAACAAATTTTAGTTGATTTTACTTTCTCATGTTATCTTTTTTGTTGGCATATGTTTTTTAGGATTTACGTAAACTTGAACTGAAAATTCTTGATAGACAGTCAAAAGAAGATGAAAAGGCAGAAAAACAAAGAAGACTGGCAAAATTTAAAAAAAAGGTGCTCTGTACTGAGATTAATTTATTTTTATTGTTATCCTAATTCCTTGGTTTGTAAGGATACAAACATCCATTTTCTTTATATCCAGCTTGATTTCTGTACCATCTTCTTTAAAATGTACTTATTTAGCATAGCTTAGTACAATTTAAACTATTGTTTGAATTCTACCATTTCACATTATAAACACATTGTTTAATCTCAGTTGGTGATACTCAAAGCTAAAGATATAGGTGACTCTCGACAAAACAAAGAACTTACTGGTGGATATTTATCCTAAATTTATTACCTGGCTGTGCCACCACTTGCTGCATCATATTTCCTTCATAATATAAACAGAATAAAATAATTGAACTAAAAAAAGAAACTAAAGTAACAATTTATTGATAGATTGGTGTGGTCCAACTTTTATTTTAGCTATATGAACACAATAAAAAGTTTACAGAAGAGGTTATTAACAGTTTTTAATATCAAGTATTTTTCTTAGTAAGGATCACAAATACAATGTTAATTATTTCAGATTCATTTTACTTCTGATTACAGGTTGAAAACAATGTTAGCAGAGATCCTTCTAGGCTTTACAAACCTACCAAAGGTTGGGAAGAACGGACCAAAAATTTAGGACCAACAAGCTCTGGGCCACTTCTACATATCCCACATAGGTAAAGAGGCGTTAGAATGAGTGTTGACTTTATAATAATTTAATAACTGCATGTTTCGCCTGGCCAGCATGGCTCAGTGTTTGAGTACTGACCTATGAACCAGGAGGTCATGGTTTGATTCCCGGTAACAACACATGCCCGGGTTTCAGGCTCATTCCCCGTAGGGGGCGTGTAGGAGGCAGCCAATCAATGATTCTCTCTCAGCATTGATGTTTCTCTCTCTCCTTCTCCCTTCCTCACTGAAATCAATAAAAATATTTTAAAAAATAACCATGTTTATATTTTGTGCAACTTTGATATGTATATTATATTTTACAGTAAAAAAGTGATCAAAATAAATCTACATATATTTTTAAAAGTTAACATTTAATTGGCATAACTCGAGTTGGCCCACATTCACTTGGTTGCATACTTTTCACTTGTTTCACACTGATGCCCGCACCCTGGTCTCTTACTTTTTCTCTACCTGAGTAAAACTTGCTTTATAAAAAAATTCAAATAAAAGAAATAGAAGTTAACATCTAATCAGTTAGGATCTTTATAAAAATTTTCTGCATATTTATAATTGCTCTTCTCTTCTTCTCCTTAGGGCTATTCCAACCTGGAGACAAGGAGTTTAGAAAAGAATATAAGATAATGAAACTGGTATTCAGTTGATGGGAATGTTAGCATATTCAGCTTGAATAGAACAGAGTGATTAACCACATGTGTTTTTAAATATCACTAGCTTAGACAGACTGATTATGGTGTTGTATGTGAATTGACAGATGTTGAGTTCCAAGTAGTATTGTCATTAGTATTTCCTGTTTATAGCAAGAGGGTATGTAATGTGTATGTTGGCCTATTATTATGTAAAAGTTTTTTGAATAAGTTTATGTTACAAATACTTTCATTTAAATACTCAGAACATTTCAAAGATACTTTGTTTTTGGCATGGCACAGCAAAATAAGTTGGGACAATCACAGAATGACATTTTCAAACCAAAATTTTGTAACATTTATATTTTGGAGGTAAGTTAGCTTGAGTAACAAAAATGTAAAGTTTTTTTGGTTTGAATTTTGAAATAAGTTAGTACTTTTTCTAATTTAACAAACTGGTAGTTTATCAGTTACTACATTTTTATGTAATAAATATTTTGTATTTGTTCGAAGCATGCTTTGTTTTATATCAAGTATTTATATTAAAAATATGCCTCACAGTTCACACCTCATTTATACTCTATTATTTGTATTATTGATAAAATCTTTTCGGTTTCCTTTAGCTTTTCCAATTTTCTTTTCAGCCTTTCTGGACTTCACACATTTATAAAATCTTTGTGTCTTTCATATCTTCCTGCCTGATTCAGTTTTCTGCTTGTTTGCCTCAAAATATTTGTTCAAAATAGTTACTTTTAAAATTTACAAACTTTGGTACATGAAAACACAATGTAACAATTCGGCTCAACTTTTCATATAAAATCTTAGCTCCTAACTTTAATTAGGTCTCACTGGCTTATAGGAAAGTTACCATATACATAATAAACATAGGAAACTTATTTCTTATGATTTTTATCTTAGATGTAACTTGATACATTTAGGTCAAATGACTCAAATTTACTATGAGTAATAGTAGTCAAAACTTTTTCTTATTTCACACTTACGATTCAAAGTAAATATAATTTCTAAAGGGAACGGAATTCTTATACAGTTATTGGTGCAAAATAGGAGAATTAATGTAAAACATCCTTAATCAGGAATGCACATTTTATTTGTAGTACTCATTTTCCATGAATTTTAAAAATGATTTGAGGCATTTTAGAATAAAATATAGAATAGGACAAGGGAATTTAAAAATAGAATTGAACAACTAAGAAGATACAGAAAAGTAAAGGTTTTCATGTGCTACTTACTAACATGTTGCCTTTTTTTGCACACAAATGCAGCTTTCAATTTCCTGCATCTAAGGTAAGCATAGTGGGTAATGCTGTATGGGGGGAGGGGTTGTTTATTTTTATTTTGTTTGTTTTTTTAATAATAGAAAGTATGGAAGTTTCTTTGAACAACCAGTCCTTCTAAGTGAATCTAAAGTGAATGAGGAATTTGTTGTATGCCTCTTTATATAGACTACATAAAATAAACAACATAAGTGTCTTCAGTTGCAAGCTCATAGAAGAGATGTCAAATAAACATTTCTTAAACTGATTTAAAAAGTATATTAATAAGAAATTTAGATAAAAAAACACACACAAAAATGTTATAAAGCACCAATTCAACCACCCCTGGGTAACTTTTTCCAAAAGCATACCTACATATTTTTAAATAGCTATAGTCAGAGTAAGTTACTTACTATACTGTAAGCACTTTACATTACACATATTTTTCTATCTTTCTACATAATTTAGACATTATCACTTAATGACTAAATAAGATTCAATTATAATGAGGATGCTCCATCTTTCTCATACTTTGAAGACTTGAGCTATTTATACTTCTTAGCTAATGTTGAGTGGCATTTTTTGTAGGGGTTAGAATAGATTCTGTCATGGATATGTCAGAAACCTTGTATGATCAAAATCACCCATGAAAAGGCTTTTCTTTACCTAGAAGTATATAATATTATTTTTCAATGAGCCCATCATAGAAGTATTTCCTCCTGATTTGGATCAGATTGCTGATTCTTGAGCTGAGAATCGGATGCTAGGGCTTTGGCAGGCTCCAGTTTCTGCCTTTTTCACTTCCCGACCATGTACCCTGTCCAATCCTTTTAAGAGCCAGGTTGAAGAGGATTGTCTTTCAGAGCATAGAGTGTGCATAGTTGATTCTAGTAAGTTAAATGTATGTGATAGGACTCCACTTTGAACATCTTCAGACATCTGACGTGTGTGTGTGTGTGTGTGTGTGTGTGTGTGTGTGTAAGTGAGAGAGAGTGTGATTGTAATACTGTAGTGAAAACTCTCTAGATAGGGCATGCCTGAAGGGCGAGGACTGTGGACTCCATAGTTGTAGAGAAGCACCAAGGGCAGCCTCTGCTTATACCCAGCCGTTTGTTAAAGACACGCAGGAAAGCCTGTAAACCTGTAAGTAGTACCTAAAATTATGCAAGGCACTTTGGATTGGTGAATAAGTATAACTCCAGCCCACGTGATACACTCCATGAAATAAATTTTCTAACAAAGCTATTAATTAAAATTATACCCAAACTTCTATTAGCTTAATTGATTATAAAACAAAACAAAAATATCTTGTTTAGGCCTGATCCTTGGGTGGATTTCTTTTTCTCTCAACATTTCGTTATGAAGTTTTAAAGGGAAATGCTGAAGCAACTTAAATCCCTCTTTTTGAAAAAATAGTAACATGTGATTTGTTTTTAGTATATGGGTAGTTGGAGAATAGGTGGAGCTTCCTTGCTGTTGCAAATTGATAAAACAGTGATGAAGTCAAAACATTGACTCAAAGAGTAAAACTTAAAACTTGTAAAAGAAAAACGCAGTCACCTGTGTGAATATATGTTGTGCATGCATATTGCATTTAGATATATTTAAACGTGATTTCTGATATTCTCGAGAACTGGGAACGACTCAACTTTTGTAGTGTCAGTAATCACTTACTAAACATTTATTTATATCCACAGATTGAACTGTAGGTTTAGTAACGTATCCATTCAGCTTAAAACTGTCGTGTCCCCCCACCCCCCGCATGAGTCTGTTGGAACATTTCTATCGAGCCGCTCCTGTTTTCATATATACCCGCCTCGTGACCTTTGGGGCCTGATGTTCTCAGCAAGCACTTGAAACTATGGACATTGCGCTTCCTCCCAAAGGCCGAAGGAGGGTAAGAGTACGAGAGAGATTTGTGGGCCGAACTTGAGGCTGGCGAGGTGTTGCCGAAGCTTTGGGGTTTAGAGTAGGAAAGGTGGGTCGTGCTCTTCCTAAGAAGAAATCCGGCGATCAAGGGCGGCGTCGGACTTCCCAGTGACGGCGTCTCCAGTAAGTCCACCCAGTTCAGCTCCTCGGGACTCCCTCGCGCCGCTCGCCAAGTGCTTCCGGGTCACGGCCGGCGTCGCTTCCGCAGCAGCATGGCGGCCGCGGAGGACGGGCAGCTGGCGGGGGACTGCGAAGGCGAGCGGCTGGATTTCCTGCGGGACCGGCACGTGCGGTTCTTCCAGCGCTGCCTCCAGGTTTTGCCGGAGCGCTATTCTTCGCTGGAGACCAGCAGGTAACTGGTGGCCACAGTCAACCGGGCCGGCCCGGGGTCCGGGCCCCGGCGCTGTTCCGCCGCGGAGCCGGCCCGCTAAGTAGGCGCGGCGGGGGGCTGCCCTGCCCCTGCCCCTGCCCCTGCCCCTGCCCCTGCCCCTGCCCCTGCCCCGCGCCTCCCCTCTGCGCTGGCCCTGTGAGCACTCTCTTCCCTCCGAGCTGCGGCGAGAGGCTCGGGGAGCTGTACGCTAGGGCTTTGGCAGGCTGCAGTTTCCGCCTTTTTCACTTCCCGACCATGTACCCTGTCCACTCCGAGCTTTTTCACTCCGTCTTCCCGGCCTCATCACTTTCGAGGATAAAAGGAAAAAGACAAAGCGTTTGTCATCATATTTTAGATAAACAGCCTCTCCTGTGTTGCCCTTTCCCAATTCATTGGCTCTTTTTTTTTTTTTTAAACCGAGGTAGCATTGGTTAATAACATACAAATTTCAGGTGTTCGGCATTATAACTCGATATCTGTATATGCTCTTGGGCCATCATCACTACAAGTCTGTTTCCATCCTTTACCATGTATTGGACGCATTAACTCGTAACCGAACGACTGTCTTGTGTTTGATGTATAGGAGCAGCAGAGATCCTCTGAGGTTTGAGTAGAAATGAACTTTCCAGGAACTGGAAATCTAGTGATAGAGAAGGTTGGCGAAGGAGGTGCAGTGCTGCTTGAAGCAGCCTGGGAGAGGGTATTTGCAGTGAGAGTGTGATCTGGCAGAGGCTGAGAAACTGTGAATTAGTCATTCCGAGGAAAAGTCTGGGGACGGGAAGGACGGGAGGAGGGGGAGTCTGCTCTGCATTGCTGTTTGAGGTGAGGCTCCAAAGCTGCGTGAGACTGCATGGGAAGAGCAGGTGGTTTTTGCTCTGATCTCTCTCCACATTTTCTGAACTCTGGGTCTTTGATGTGTTTTGAACAGTGTCTGGGTCAGTTTTGTAAGTTTTATAGATTATTTCTGCATACTGTTCAGGAAACATTTATTAGTATGTTAGGTGCTGGAATACAGCTGACCAAGATAAGCAAGCAGTTTCAATAGAGTTCAGTGCTATTAGTGTAGGTAGGATTCATGGGAGCTTATCGGAAGGGCAGTACCTAATCCAGATTTCTTTAGAGATGCCTTCTCTAATCACCCTTTCCAAAAGACACCACTTCCAGCCACCACCCGAAATTATACATTTATTGGCTTATTTGTTTAATATATTTTTTTCATACTGGATTGTAAACTTCATGAAGGTAGGGTCTTTGTCTATCTTGTTTATTTAACACTAGGGGTGCCCTGTCCAATATGCTGGCCATTAGCCACCTTTGACTATTTAAATTTGAATTAATTAAAATTAAATTAAATTTAAAATTCCATTCTGTTTACAGTAGCCACTGTAGTTCAAATGCTCAGTCACCACATTGGCAATGGCTTTTGCTTCTCTTTCTGTCATCTCAGAAAATCTTAGTGGACAGCTTTGTACTGGGACATTGAGCAGTTTTGGGCACATGAGAAGCATTAAATAAATATTTATTGAATAATGTAAGCTGAGCCCTGAGAGATGAACAGATTCTTGTTCAAAAAGGGTAAAACATTATTTATATGCCTTTCTGTATCCATCAGTATTGATTGACTAGCAGAGCCCATGCCTATACTTAAGATTTCCATTTATATAATACTAGAGGCCCGGTGCACAAAAATTTGTGCACGGGCGGGGGTGGGGGGGGGGGGTCCTCAGCCCGGCCTGTGCCCTCTGGCAGTCTGGTACCCCTCGGGAGATAACGACCTGCTGGCTTAGGCCTGCTCCCGGGTGGCAGAGGGCAGGCCCAATCCCTAGGTGCAGCCCCTGGTCAGGCTCAGAGCAGGGCAAGAGGTGGGGGATTGGGGCACTGCCCCCTGTCACACACAGAGCAGGGCGGATTTGGGAGGTTTGGGATGCCACCCTCCAGTCACGCTCAGGGTAGGGCTGATTGGGGGGGTTGGGGGCACCCGCCCCCTGTCCACACTTCAAGGCAGGGTCGATGGGGAGGTTGCGGCGCCACCCCCTGTCAAGCACAGAAGCAGGGCCAATCAGGGGGTTGGGGCGCTGCCCCCTGTCACTCACAGAGCAGGGCCCATCAGGGGGGTTGGGGCTCCATACCCTGTCACGCACAGAAGCAGGGTCGATCAGGGGATTGGGGAGCTCCCCCCGTCACACACAGAGCAGGGCCGATCAGGGGGTTGAGGAGCTCCCCCCTGTCACTCACAGAGTAGGGCTGATAGGGGAGTTGGGGCACCGCCCCCTGTCACACACAGAGCAGGGCGGATCAGGGGGTTGGGGCGCTGCACCGCCCCCTGTCACACTCAGGGCAGGGCCGATGGGGAGGTTATGGCTTTACCCCGTCACACACAGAGCAGGTCCTGGGGGGGGGGGCGGGGTTGGGGCGCCGCACCCTGTCACACACAGAGCAGGGCCGATCAGGGGGTTGGGGCGCCGCACCCTGTCACACACAGAGCCGCAGGGTGATCAGGGGGGTGGGGAGCTCCCCCCTATCAGGCACAGAGCAGGACTGATCAGGGGGCTGGGGCGCCTTCCCCTGTCACGAACAGAGCAGGGCGGATAGGGAGGTTGTGGCCCCGCCCCCTGTCACACACAGAGCCACAGGGCAATCAGGGGGTTTGGGCGCTGAGCCCTGTCATGCTGATCCCGGTGCTGGGAGGCATATTACCCTTTTACTATATAGGATAGAGGCCTGGTGCACGGGTGGGGGCCGGCTGGTTTGCCCTGAAGGGTGTCCTGGATCAGGGTGGGGTCCCGTTTGGGTGCCTGGCCAGCCTGGGTGAGGGGCTGATGGCTGTTTGCAGCTGGTCACACCCCCTTCAGGGTAGGGGACCCCACTGGGGTGCCTGGCCAGTCTGGGTGAGGGGCTGAGGGCTGTTTTCAGGCTGGCGGGTGACTGAAGCTCCCAACCGCTCCTTTTTTTTTTTTTTTTTATTCTGGGCCATCTTTAGCTCTGAGGCTTGGCTCCAGCTCTGAGGCCTCGGCTGCTGAAAGCAGGTATCTGGTTTGTTTGGGTTCTATAATCGAAACACTGTTTCAACTCCAGCTCTGAGGCCTGGCTGGCTGAAAGCAGGTTTCTGGGGTTTTGTTTAGCTTCTATATTTGTAACAATGTTTCAAACTGCAAGCTCAGAGTTCGGCAGCGGCAGGCGGGGAACGTTGGAGTCCTCTGTCACTGAAGCAAGCAAGCCTCCTGTTAGCTTCTAGCTGCCTGGCTGCCGGCCGCCATCTTGGCTGGCAGTTAATTTGCATATCGCCCTGATTAGCCAATGGGAAGGGTAGCGGAGTGACACCAATTTGCATGTTTCTCTTTTATTAGTGTAGATCATTAACCAATGTTACCTCAATAAATTTAATTTTTTAAAAAGAGTTCCAAAATCGTATGATATAGGATGTTAAGAAATATTTTGATAAACACTTATCTTATTGGGATTAATTTTATGTGAATTCATAGCATTTGGATAAAAAAAATCTTTCATCCTATTTTGATTGTTGAACTTTGTAGCTGTTATTATAGGTCTGTGGTTGGATTTTCAAAATGAAGGTGTGTTTGGTTTACCCTTTAAAATTTCAGCATAGACAAAACCACATAGACTAATGCATATTGACAGTAAATTGTGTAATCCTGATCATAGTGTAAGTAAAACAGCAAAAAATGTTTGGTTTAACATCCAATTTAATACTTGATTTAATAACAGTAGTATAATCTTAGGATCTACACCAGGCATTACATATTAGATAATAGATATATAATATGGTACATTGCATTAGTTAAGAGATATTAATTACATATATTTTATGCCTCGTGTTTGTCACTTGAGTAGAATTTTTAAAAATCATTTTTGGTTTCTTATGGCTCAGTTAATAATACATTTAAGATAATCTGTACAACCCTGGCCGGTGTGGCTCAGTTGATTGGGCGTCCTGTGCACTGAAACATTGCTGGTTCAAGGCAGCCAATGTTTCTCTCTCCCTCTCCTTTTCTCTCTCTCTCTAAAAATCAATAAAAATATATATATTTTTTAAAAAACAATCTGTACATATCAGTTTTTGTAGTGATTTTTAAAAAGTTTTCAGTTTTTCTGTTTCCTGACTTACAGTCTTTTCTTAGGTTAGCTTTTGTGGTGTATATGATTCATACTGACTTTAAGATACTTGTGGAGAAGCTCCAATCTTTTAAGCAAAGGTGATTGGTCACAAAATTTCTGCTGATACTAGAGTTTTAAGATAAAACAGTGTGTTGACAAAGACGTTATTCTTATCCAGTACTGCAGTTCAATTCCACAGACATTTATTGAGTGCCTATGTGTGGGGATATGGTAGTAAACCAATGATTCAGGTGTTCTGTGTTCATTCCGTTTTACTGATAGAGATAAAACAGTTGACTCTAAAGAAGGCTAATATTGGACCTAGCATTTAGATGCTTATTTTCTGACCCGCCATTTTGGCAAAATTATTTCATTTCCCTTTTTCCCTTTGTTGACAAATAAGAATAATTAATTTTTACTTTTCTAGTAATAATTGCTCTATGAAAATTCAAATGTATATTGTTTGTTGTTTTACCTGAGGTTTTTCTTTTATATTAGCTTCTGAAAAGTAGTTACTAGTCAACTAAAGTGGATATTAAATCTTGGATTGTGAGCTTTGTTTTTAAGCCTGAAAATTTTGAGATCATTTATGCTCCACTGGTGAAGTGATTTGATATAGGGACAAAAATGTTACTTTTTCATTCATGTAAGATTACCTTTTATATGTATTGTTCAGAGTAGAAGAGGCAGGAAGACTTGGCTTGCTTTGGTTTTTCAGACTACATACTCAGAGTTCAATTTTAGGAAAAAGAAAGAATAGAGAAACGTCCTCCAAAGAAATAATAAAATAAAAATAACCTCATTGGACTGATTTTAGGTACACACATGACAAGATTACCTCTCTGTATACCTGCAACAGGGCAGGTTGCACAGCAATCTATACTCCAAGTAGCAGTCATCTGGTCAACATAAAATCCTACATTATTTCTCCCAGAGGCCCACAGCCCAAAATTCCTTTCTATTTCCTGTGGCCTGTTTAATTTTCTTCCTCTCAGAGTTTTAGGACTGCTTGAGAACTCTGGCATGGTCAGAAATTAATGTCAACATATAGCAAGCTCTTTATGTGAAAAGCAATCACTAAGGTAGTGTTTTTATATGAAAGTATAAGGTTTAGGTTTCTGATTTAGTACACAGTCTTGGAATGAGTGCTGTCTTATAGTTTTTCATTCCATCAAAGAATGATCTCTTTGGGAGAATGGATTTGAAATGCATTTGTATTTTTTAATGTGTTCTTTCCAAAATTCATTATAAGTTTTTTCTAAGAGATGACATTATTTGTAAACAAATTTGAATAAAAATTGATTTATTCTAACATTTTTTAAGATTTAAGCAGCAGCGATAAGCATAATTACTTTTGGCAAATTAGTAAAAATTGAGATTTTTATATATTTTTCCAGGCTTTTGACTTTATTTGTACTGAACAAGTGTGGGGAATTCTCTTTTTTAAGTCTACTTTTAGCCTTCGGTATATTACCAATATACTGGCTTCAATAAATTCAGATGAGTGGGGTTAGTTTTTAACCCCACAATATCCCTTTTTTAAAAATTGAAGCAGAGGTTTGATTGATATTACTAAATTATGAGAATATATTGGAGGTTTTTACTTTTGCAAGATGGGAGGTTTGTTTAAATTATTGGAAAATTAGAATGAATTTATTATGTTTTTGAATCAGGAAGACTTCAGTGGTTCCTTAGTAAAGATGGAATCTTACTTTTTTTTTTCTTTTAGGTTGACAATTGCATTTTTTGCGCTCTCTGGGCTGGATATGTTGGATTCCTTAGATGTGGTGAACAAAGATGATATAATAGAGTGGATTTACTCCCTGCAGGTCCTTCCCACAGAAGACAGTGAGTGAGTTTTTAGCATTTTATTTTTAGTGTCACTAGTTGTACCTGGCATTACATGTGTTGTTGGATTGGCATGTCTTTATATTTATTCATAAACTATTAATACATTTTATTCACCTATGTTTTTATTGTAATGCAACACTCCATTTTGTTCAAGTATAACACTTAACAAGTCTAATATTTACTCTTTTGGGAGAATAATTTAGAGTTGTCTGGGATTAAAAGATTCACAGTTGTGACACCATCCTGTGTTGTGCACTTCCACATTGATGACTGCTTGTTGATTATTTGTATTTGATATTGGCAGAAATTAAGATTTTATAATTTTCGAAAGCATTGTCAAATACTTTATTAAATTTGATCTGCCTGTCCCAAAAGAGGAAAATGAGAGGTGGAGTGATTAACCAGTTAACTGCCACGATATTTTGAATTTAATTTAAAAAGGTCCACTGCTTGCATCTATAGATGCTTATGGTATACAAATGGTTACAGAGGCCACATACATGTTAAATAGTAGAGCCAGCATGAAATCCCAGGCTTCTGACTCAGAGTCCCAATGCTGCTTTGAAGTATATATATAAATAGGTCCCTAGTGGAGACTGCCATGTATGGCACTCAAGAACATTGTGAATAATTAATCAAAATTAACCCTGACCTTCCACTTAACTCCAGAGTTGTAAAGACTGTAGTGGTATCCTAGTAATTCGTGTGTGTTCAGACCATTGGAGGCTTGGGACCCTTCTTATCAACCTGTGCAAGTATTTAAGAAACACAAGGGATCAGGCTGGGAATTGTGTGCCCCTTTCTCTGATCAGGGGCACAACTAGAGAATTTTAAGCTAGTATAGAGCAAGGGATATTATAGTTCATCATTTTACAAATGAGGATATTAAGTTCCAGAGAGATTAGTCATTTGTCCACAATATTATAGCTAGTTAAGGCTAGAGGCAAAATTAGAATACAGTTTTCTGTTGTCTAGTCCTTTGTTATTTTCATTACTGGTATCTGTCCGTTAATAGATCTCATAAAATATTACGATTAAGTGTTTAGGAATGTAGATAAGGTGGTTTAATATTAAAAGGTAAATTGCTTAATGATTTTATTTTTAGTAGATTTTTCAGTCAAATTGTTGCCTTTTATTTTTTTAACAAAAAATTTTAATCCTCACCCAAGGATATTTTTCCATTGATTTTTAAAGAGAGTGTAAGGGAGAGGTAGAGCCAAAGAGAGAGAAACATCGATGTGAGAAAGACATATCGACTGGTTGCTTCCCGCACGGAATTGAGCTTGCAACTGAGGTAAGTGCCCTTGATTGGAATCCAGCTGAGGACCCTTCAGTCCTAGGGCTGATGCTCTGTCCACTGAGCCAAACTGGCAAGGGCAGATTGTTGCCTTTTTAAAATAATATGCTTAAAATGTAAATATAATTCCTGTGGCTAACTCGAGCATGTTGCAAGTTTAAAAAATTGTAGAGCACCTTTTTGGAAGCACTGTGATCAAGAGTTTATTGCAAAGATCCCACAGTGGTTGGTTTATGGTCCAAACTGTCCTTAGTCATAGTGTCCGATGGGCCACACCACAAATCTTTTTACGGTCCAACTGTAATTCTAAATTCTCAATTTACTATTTTGTTGGATGAAACACTGTTAAATCTCTAATTTCTATGAAAGAAAGTCTTTCACCTGCCTTTTCTTTCATTGGTCTAGGTCCGATTCTAAAACTAATCTGTGAAATTTAGAAAATAGGTATTTACAAAAACATTTTTAAGCTATTGAATATTACATTTGCCTTGTCTGTGTCTCTCTTGACATCCTGAAAAAGGTTGTATGAGGTGTGTTTTTTTACTAGAAAACCTTGTGTTTCTTGAGACCTGTGAAGAATTATTTCCGTAGTCATAAAATATAAATGTGAAATTTTACATAAAAATTGCCATATTCTTCACTTGAATTCTGTTTGCTTAGTGCAAAAACCTAACTTTTAAAATCGGGATTAGAAAGTTAGGAAAATGACCGAATCACTTTTGAATTATATTTAAGTGGCATGACCACCATTAATAGTGTCATGGAGCCCTAACTGGTTTGGCTCAGTGGATAGAGCGTCGGCCTGCAGACTGAAAGGTCCCAGGTTCAGTTCCGGTCAAGGGCATGTACCTTGGTTGCCGGCACATCCCCAGTAGGGAGTGTGCAGGAAGCAGCCTAATCAATGTTTTTCTCTCATCGATGTTTCTAACTCTCTATTCCTCTCCTTCTCCCTTCCTCTCTGTAAAAAAATCAATAAAATATATATTTTTTAAAAAATAGTGTCATGGAATTGTTTTTTCTTTTTTTATATGATTGTCCAGGCCCAATTCTTGGGGCTTTGATGTGGGCTTGGGTTAGGACCTAAGAATCATCTATTTATTTGAAGCTATACAATTGAGTCTGTTAGGCAGCCAGACCTTTCATTTTGCTTTGCCACTACTGAATAGGAACACTAGATGGTGCCATTTAATAATCTCCAAAGAATTTTAAACTATGCCCTGAGTATGCATCCAGTTGTAAATTTAGAATAAATGGGAAGTTTATACTTAACATTTGCTTAGTAACAAAAAAGGACCTAGTATCCTAACTTGCCATCATCCAGTGTCTATTTTGTTTATTCTCTTCTGAGCTTTGATGATAAGTACCATTTGTTTAATTATAAGCATAATGCACATATTTTTAAATTTTCTCTTGGCAGTATGTATTTCTCCATGTTGCTGCATAGTTCCCCCTAATTATTACTTTAATAGGAGTATAGTATTCCTTTGAGTATATACAGTCTGTTATCTTTGACCTGTCCAACAATCCCTGTGTGATACACAGTAAGAATGGAGAACCACTGATCTGGTGATCCTACACCATGTTAGAGCCATAAAGTCAAACTAGTTTATTTTGTTACATGAAAGCAGTTTAAATAGCAATATATCATAATAGACACCCACCTCCAGCTCCCACCCGGCCCACCTCCAGCTCCCACCCGGCCCACCTCCAACTATCTGCCAAGCATTGTAAAGACACTACAATTGGAGTCCTTTAAAAAACAAAAAGTTATAAACCAGTAAAATGTAAAACTTTTGAGAGTATTTATTTATTCTAAATTTTCACCATTATAATACTGCAGCAAGTGTTTCTGTGCACATGATGTATCATTACTGGATTAAAGGGGGTATGAGCATTTTTATGGGTCCTTATATAATGGCAAGGCTTAAGTGCTTACCAGTTTAAAAGTCTTCAGCAAGGATAAGAGAACCATGTTCATCAAAATTATTGTCACCATTAGATAATCTTTTTTTTTTATTTTTTGTTAATGGGAGAAGATGCTTGGTGGAGAGTTTTAAATGTGTGGGTAAGGTTTCCTAAATTGTTCAAAGAATTAATGTATAAGATACTATTCTATGTATTTTAGGGATATAAAGCTGAATAGAGAATAGTACCTGATTTAAAGAATAGAAGAGTAAAAACCAGTTATTATGAATTAGTCATGTACCAGTCATAAGAAATATGAAGCTGGTTTCCTCAGATCAGAGCCTATTTTTAAATCAACTTGATTTTTTATTAGCTCTACATGTCCAGCCTGTTGATACTACATTCCTACCTGATATGTGTACCATGCTGATTTTCTAATAGCTATCAAAACTATAATTATTTTCTTATTGTGGGTGTGACCATTTTTTAATTTTATATTTTTTAAAATTTACTTTATTCCAGTTTTATTGAGATATGGGTACAACTGCTGATTTTGATGCATGTATATGTTACAAAATGATTACTACATAAGGTTAGTTAATACCTCTATCCCGTCACATAATTACCTTTTTTGTGTCTGTGTGGCAATAACACTTAAGACCTTCTCTCTTAACTTTCAAATATACAGTACAGTACTGTTAACTATAGTCATCAAGCTGTATATTAGATCCCTAGAACTTGTCTTACAAGTTTGTATGCTTTGGCCAACATCTCCCTACTTATCCCTAACTCACTTCCCAGTCCCCACTTCCCCCCCTCACCACACACACACACACACACACACACACACACACACACATACACACAGTCCCTGAAAACCACTATCTACTATTTCTACGATTTCAGCTTTTTTATATTTCACATATAAGTGAGAACAGTATTTGTCTTTCTCTAACTTGTTTCACTTAGCACAATGCCCTCAAGGCCCATCCATATTATTGCAAAAGGCAGGATTTCCTTCTTTTTGATGACTTAATAATAGCCCTCTGCGCGAGTGTGTGTGTGTGTGTGTGTGTGTGTGTGTGTGTGTAGAGAGAGAGACATTTTCTTTATCCATTTATCTGTTAATGGATATTTAGATCGGTTATTGTGAATAATGCTGCAGTGAACATGAGAGTACATATACTGTATCTTGTTGAGATAATGATGTCATTTTTTTTTTTGGCTATATACCCAAAAGTAGAATTGCTGGATCATATAGTAATTCTATTTTTAAATTTTTTTAGGAACCTTCATATTGTTTTCTATAGTGGCAGTACCACTTTACATTCCCACCAACGACAGTGCACAAGAGTTCTCTTTTTATGAATGTAACTATATTCTTAAGTTCCCAATTATATTCCATTGATACCTTGAAATATGAAAAATTTTAGAAAAAAAAATTGTATGAGTAAACATTTTGAATGAGTAGAGAGACACTAATTGCCAACTTATAGTGTTCTATATACTTCAAAGAAAAGTGGGTTATTAGACTCAGAATGAGGTCTGTCTAATACTAAAATACAAAGCACATATATTTTCTGTGACCTGATCAGTTTATATCTTTAGCTTGCTCCTCTGTAAAGAGCAATGAGTTAAAGTAAAGACACTGGATGGGAAGTTGGGATTCTAGATCCTTTTGTGTTACTAACCAACAGTTACATTGAACATGTCACTTCTGGGTTTCTGCTTTCAGTTCTGTAGAATGAGGGATTGAATATGTTGATCACATGAAAAATGGTCAAATAGGAAAAGTAGAAAAGCATTTTGTAATAGCGAGGTGGGTTGTAAACTAAAGGTACATGGTAGAAAATCATTATTTCATCCTGACTGGTTTGGAAATTAAATGAGGAAATTTCTATAAAGTACCTAGGAGAGACCTGGCACATAGTAAGCATTCAGCATTAGCTAGCATGAAAATGGAGATAGTGACAAAGTTTTGGTACTAAAATAGTCTCTGAATGATTGTATAATTGAACTGGTTTAGCATCTGTACAAAAGTAAGGGATACTTTAAATAAGTCTAAGTTTTTATTTTCTAGGGTCAAATCTAAATCGCTGTGGTTTCCGAGGCTCTTCATACCTGGGTATTCCATTCAATCCATCAAAGGTCAGTTCTGTTTGGGTCAAGAGGAAAGAGAGAGGAGGTTGGGGAGATTTTAGTGAGAAAGAATACTAAGCCAGGATACAGAAAGAACCAAGCTTCCCAGTTTCAATATGGCTGAAAACTGTCTAATCCTTCCTATATAATAAAAGGCTAATATGTAAATTGACCGAACAGTGGAATGACCAGTCACTATGACACGCACTGACCACCAGGGGGCATATGGTCAACATAGCTGCCCCCTGGTTGTCAGTGCGCTCCCATGGGGGGGGAGCGGGGAGTGGGCCTAAGCTGTCAGTCGGACATCCCCTGAGGCCTCCCAGACTGCAAGAGAGCGCAGGTCATGCTGAGAGACTCCCCCCTCCCCCAAGTGCACAAATTTCCTGCACTGGGCCTCTAGTATGTATATTATAAACTGAACTCTTTTTTTAAAAAAATATATTTTATTGATTTCAGAGAGGAAGGGAGAGAGAAAGAGAAACATCAATGATGAGAGAGAATCATTGATTGGCTGCCTCCTGCACACCCCACACTGGGGATTGAGCCCACAACCCGGGCATGTGCCCTTGACTAGAATCAAACCTGGGAATTTTCAGGCCACAAGCTGACACTCTATCCACTGAGCCAAACCAATGAGGGCATGAACTGAATTCTTTAAGGGAAAGCTATGCCCACCTTACTTACTGGAAGAATGTACAATATATATACACTGAGATTCCTATTGTCACAAAAATTTTCTCTTTTACTATTTTTTGTGTGTGTTAATTATTAGTGATTCCCTGGAGAAAATGAAAATAAAGCACTCAAGTGCTGGATACTTGCTCTCTAAGAAGCCCATGAACTTGTATGTGTAGAGAAGGATTTTATATTTGGTTCTCATTTCTTAGTAATAAAAGAAAAACTCGTTTACTAGGGCAGTAATTAAAGACCTAAGTAGTGATGAATTTGTTGACCTTTGTGGCAATAGGCAAAATATCTTCAGCATTATAGCCATAGGCTTTGGTACCAGCACATGCAGGTGTAGAAAACAGTGAGTCCTAACAAAGTGGAAAGCTTTTTTTTTTTTCTTCAAAGAAGTAGACCCAGCACAGGCTTTTTAGATGTTTCATCTGTGCACAAAATAGCAGTATTTTTCTACATTAGGGATAGCAAAACATCATTTTGTCAAAAGGGGTTTCACAAAATAGAAACTATTTTCTTGCTCCTATAATGGTTACAAGTTAGTATCTGGCTACATTGAGTATGCTAAGGTTTATATCCAGTTGCAATCTGAAGGTAAATGGCATGCTGCAAGTTTTGCTATCATCTGCTTCAAAATTTTGGGAAAAAATAGCAGTGATTTTGGAGAAGATGACATAATTTGATAGAGGCACTACTTCAACTTTTTTCCTCTGCCTTTAGCCATAGACTACTTGCCTATGTCACAGTAATGAATTTGCCAAGGTGTCTCCAACCATGTGTGCCCATTGCTTTTAGCAGGGATTCTGAAAACAAAGGATTTATAAACTGAATATATATAAAGTTGATGTTTGCTTTTCTCAATCAGATGTCTATACAAATTAGTATAGACAACATTTTAATTTTACCTGTTTACTGAAATTGTTTAATGAAATAAGTTTTTATTTCATTTTACTAATTAACATATTCAATTTTAATTCAGAATCCTGGAACAGCTCATCCTTATGACAGTGGCCACATAGCAATGACCTACACTGGTCTTTCATGCTTAGTTATTCTTGGAGACGATCTAAGCCGAGTAAATAAAGAAGCTTGCTTAGCAGGTTTGAGAGCTCTTCAGCTGGAAGATGGAAGGTATGGGTCATTCTTTTTTATTTATTTTTTTTTAAAGGAAAGTCTTTTGAAACTAAAGGAAATGAATATAACATTATACTAGAACTTTATAGTTTATCACAAATTATTATTAGTCTGAACTTTTATTCCTTAAGACAGTGATAGGAGGAGAAAGGGATGAGCATTGAATATTCTAGTGTAGGTAGTTTTCATGACATTTTTAAAGGATAGAAAAAGAAGTTAATGAGTTCATTAATATTTGATGGTTCGTGGGGTGTATCTAACTAAAGAAGAGTTTTCCTAGAGTTTTACGGTGAAACTTTTTTAAGCCCAGGAAGTGATAAAGCAGTAGCTATACTATCTAAACAAAAGACTTTGCAAACAATTGCTGCTGTGTTGTTATTTCTCTGTCCCATCTACTATTATCTCTGTTTTCCTGTCAGTATTTTTAAAATCCAGTTCTTAATGAGGGGAAAATTAATGTCAACATATAACATAAATTGACATTAGTTGGAAATACTATAATACTAAACATTTATGTCATCAGGTACATGTGGCTAATTTCTCAATACTTCCGCACAGTCTGTTTACTGCTACCTTATCCTTATCTATATATATAAAAGCCTAAGTGACCATTCGACCATCCAACCAGTAGCTATGACGCGCACTGACCACCAGGGGGCAGATGCTCAATGCAGGAGCTGCCAAGCTGTGGTGATTTGGCAGCTGTGGTTCTCGGGTGATGCACCCAGAACCAGAGAGGAGGGAACCTGATTCTGGGGTGCATCACCTGAGAACCGCCCTCTCGCAATCCAGGACCCCTCAGGGGATGTTGGAGAGCTGGTTTCGGCCCGATCTCTGCAGGCCAGGCCAAGGGACCCCACCAGTGCACGAATCCGTGCACTGGGCCTCTAGTGTATAAATAAAGGAATAGATAAGAGACAGGCGATTACCTCTCTAAAACTAATTAAATAGATAAAAATTAAGTTAAAATACCATGATCAAAAAACTAATTACTGATTGTCTATACACACACACACACACACACACACACACACCATAGTTAGAAGAAATTCCACATAGCAAAACTTGGGTTTGGGAATTTCTTACTACCCAATAGGTTCCAGATTTTAACTGCTACTTTTTTTTTGCCATTAATTCTCTACCATAGTGTGCCATAGCTGTTTCTGGCTGAGAGCAACTTACTCTGACTGGTGGCATCTGGGAGGAATAACTGTGGTAGTATGTAAAACTACCCAGAAATCAGAACTTTGGAGTAATGATGTAGAGATAGTTTTATATTATTCAAGTTAATAGACCTATTCTTTATTGAACAATACAAATAGTATGTGGTTTTTAAATCTGTTTTTAGATTTTTAAATCCTATTTGTGATAGATTTTTCTGTGACTAAAGATGTGAAGTAGGTGTTTCTAACTCCCCTGCAAAAAAATAAATAAAATTTATTGTACAATGTTAATAGTAAATCTTATTATTGTTTTCAGTTTTTGTGCAGTACCTGAAGGCAGTGAAAATGACATGCGATTTGTATACTGTGCTTCCTGTATTTGCTATATGCTCAACAATTGGTCTGGCATGGATATGAAGAAAGCCATCAACTATATTAGGAGAAGTATGGTGAGTTGTGTGGCTAAATTGACTTTTTAAAATATGTTTTTATTAATTTTAGAGAGAGAGGAAGGGAGATAGAGAGAAAGAGAAACATCGATGAGAGAGAAACATCAATTGGCTGCCTCCTGCACACCTCCTACTGGTGATTGAGCCCACAACCAGGCCATGTGCCTGACTGGGAATCAAACTGGGGACCTCTTGGTGCACGGGACGACACTCAACCAACTGAGCCATGCTGGCCAGGACTAAATTGACTTTTTAAAATGTTGTTATTGTTGGTATATTGGGGCTATTGCATGCCTCATCTCTTCCAGCAAGAGTTTGGAAATAAGGGTAATAAGATTGCTTTCTGGGTATGTCATATTTTAGACCAGTCATATAGAAATAGTCTTCAAGGACAGATTTTCTCCTTGATCATTAAAATTAAAATGTGATCTGATTGTACCTAAAGAAACTATGTATTGCCCTAGCCGGCTTGGCTCAGTGGATAAAGCGTCAGCCTGCGGATGGAAGGGTCCTGGGTTCGATTCCGGCCAAGGGCACATACATGCCTGGGTTGCGGGCTCAATCCCCAGTGGGGGGCAAGCAGAAGGCAGCCGATCAATGATTCTCTCTCATCATTGATGTTTCTATCTCTCTCTCCTCCCTTTCTCTCTGAAATCAATAAAGAAATATATTTTTTTTAAAAGAAACTATGTATTTTTCAGAAAGAGAATGGTCTGCCTTAGAAGCAGGAAAGTAGTAAAATCTCAAAGGCAAATATTAATAGTCCATCCTAGCAGGGACCACTGAGGAGCCTTGGCCAAGCATAATGGGAAATTATGGCATCCTTTGTGAGATGATTCCTATATTGCATGTGAGGTGTGAGTTCCTTAAGCCATTTTGACTTTCAAGACCCAAGTATAACAAGATTGACTGGGCTGACAATAAATTTTTTTAATCACTTTTGGTTTCTTAGTAATTTTTTTTTAATCTAAGGTTTATTTTAAGGAGAATACCAAGTAGATATGTTATTCTTTCACACAATATAATTTAATCTTTTTATCGATAGCTATAAGGAAATCTTAATCTCAGCTAGAATTATTTTTTGTTCTACTTTTTAGTCTCTTATATAAAACTGGATAAATGGAAGTGCTGCTTCCCAGGTTTATTGCTTTCCAAATATTTTGTTGCTCACATTGTCCCAGATTTGGCCAGTGAGAACCCCTTCAGCAAGCTCTTTGCCTTTTTGACATAACCCCTTCATTCTTTGAGCATCTCTTTGCTTTGACACAAGATATTTCTAGGTTCATCTTTTTCTTTTCCAGCCTCAGCTCTGGACTTAGTCATTTCTGCAAGGAGCCCTGGTTCTTCTTATTGGAGGGTGGGGTTTAGAAACCAGGATTTGTCCCAATATCAATGTGCTCATTGGTATTAGGACAGTATTGCTTCTAATCTAGCCCCTTTCTCAGCAAGCAGAGGTAGGAAATGTATATATGTATGTATATATACACAGACGCTCCCTTAAACACATCTATTTCTATTTCTGTATCTATTTATTTATGTATTTAAAACCAGGAGTTTATACTGATACTTCAGATTTCAATCAGCATCACAAGATTCATTTTAATCCTCCTCTTTTCATTTGTCAGTGCCCTTCTCTGGCACTGACAGAGCTTCATTATCCAGAATGATTCTTTTTGTTTAGAGCCTGAGGGTATATATTCAGAATATTATATTTCAGAAATACTTAGTTTACTTCTTTTGTTTTTCCCCTTTAATATTTTGGTATTTATTGGAGAAACAAGTTTGTTTCAGTTTGGGTTCCTTTTTAGGACATACCCCCTCCTTCATATATACACATACACACACTGTTTGTTGATTTTATATACTTAATATGTGAAATATTAACCTCCCCTGGCCAGGTGGCTCAGTTAGTTAGAGCATTTTCCCATATACCAAAGGTTGCAGGTTTGATTCCTGGTCAGAGCACATACCTAGGTTGAGGGTTCAATCCTCAATAGGGGCGGGTATGGGATTATTTAGGATGAGTAAGATTGACCATTTTCTTAACTCTACTTCCCATCTAAAAGATCAATAAAAACATATCTTTGAGGATTTTTTTTAAAAAATGAAATATTAACCTGGTTCTGAAAGTCAGAACGATACAAAAATGTCTATTCAGAGATTGTAACTCATGGGGACCTCCTGTCCTTTTCATCATCCACTCCCATTTTTAACCACAATGTTTACCACCTTATTCTCATTCGCTCTGTAGGTAACCATTCTTACTAATTTTTGATTTGTGTTTCCTATAATTTTTTGATGAGCATATATGTATATTTTTATTTCTCTTTCAATTTCTTACTCAAAGGTACCATACCATAAATACTTTATTGCAGTTTGCTTTTTTCACTTAACCTAGCTTGAAAATCATTCTGTCTAAGGTCATAGGGATTGTCTTCATTCTTTTTTTAGATATATTAATGGTATTCCATGTGTACAATGGTATGCCATTGTGTACGATGGTATGCCATTGTTTCTTTCAGCTAGTCTATGTGTAGAATACATATTTTCCAAATACAAACAATGTTGAAATTAATATGATTTTCTGCATATGCCTCTAGGGTAAATTCCTAGTAGTGGAATTGCTTGATCAAAAGTTAAATACATATGTAATATTATTAGATATTCCCCATTTTCTTTACCAAAAGTACAGACTACTTTATATTTTCATCACTGTATGACAGTACCTGTTTCCATACAGCCTCACCAATGAAATGTGTTGTCTTACTTTGATTTTTACCAGTCTGGTGGGTGTTTTTTTAATTTGCTTTTATTACTAGAGGCCCGGTGCATGACATTTGTGCACTTCGGGGGGAGGGTCCTTCAGCTCAGCCTGCACCTCTCGCAGACCAGGAGCCCTCGGGGGATGTCCGGCTGACAGCACTGCCGCGGAGGCGGGAGAGGCTCCCTCCACCACTGCTGCACTCGCCAGCCATGAGCCCGGCTTCTGGCTGAGCAGCGCTCTTCCTGTGGGAGCAAACTGACCACCAGGGGGCAACTCCTGCGATGAGCATCTGCCCCCTGGTAGTCAGTGCGCATCATAGTGACCAGCCCAGGGGTGGGCAAACTTTTTGACTCGAGGGCCACAATGGGTTCTTAAACTGGACCAGAGGGCCGGAACAAAAGCATGGATGGAGTGTTTGTGTGAACTAATATAAATTCAAAGTAAACATCATTACATAAAAGGGTACGGTTTTTTTTTTTTTTTTAGTTTTATTCATTTCAAAGGGGCCGGATCCGGCCCGAGGGTCATAGTTTGCCCACAGCTGGATCAGCCTTTTGGTCTATTTGCATATTAGCCTTTTATTATATAGGATGAGTAAGATTGACCATTTTCTTAACTCCAGGACTATATAAAACAGAACCACAGGCCAAATTTAGCCTGCAATCCTGGTTTGGTGACCTCTAGTTCTAGTCTATTATTTGCTTTTTTCTTTAGGTATTTCAAATTTGTGTATTTTTTTTTCTTTGCTTATCTTTCATTTCAACCACTTTCTCATTGGCCCTTTTTACTTCTTTATCTCATTTTTATTCTCTTGGCTATTTTCAGTCTTTCTTTAATGTCCCTTATTGTCTTTTCATTTGAGACTATTATTCTTTAGGCATCCTGTAATTTAGTCTTCATTTCTTAATTTATTTTGTCTTTTTCTTTCTTCCCTCTCTTTCCTGAAATCATTTAACTCTTTTTTATTTCTTTTTACTGATTATCCTTTTCTGGTTTTCATTTAAAATTTTCTTTTCACATTCTCAAAACTTGTTTGAAGATATGTAATTGAGTTTGGGGTGCTGTATGAGTTTTCTTCCACTTTATCACTCTTTGGGGGGAGGGAAGGGCAGATTTTCATGTATAAGATGTTTTCATTTCAGTTGCTGTGTTTCAGCTTAGTTACTTTGCATAGATTTGCCTTGTTTAGTCATTTAGTGAATTGTGTTTTCTTTCAAGAATTCCTACTTTGATTGCCATTTTTTCAATGCAAAGAAACAAAATTTGATTTTTCTTTTTGATGAGTGTTGGCTGTTTTTTTCTTTTTTAGTGATAGGGAAAGGGTCGTGAGTTCTATGATTTTTCTGGTGGAAGAGAGGTTTTTTTTGTTTCCCAAGTCTCTAAATTTTGCTCTTTTGAGTTTTCCTTTGCATACTGCCACCTTGATTTGCACACTCTTAACTCCCTTCCCTAAAGTTAGTGCTCAGTTTTACCAGAACTCTTTCAGTTCAAGCAGTTCTTGCTTTGCATGGTCGTGCCAGACTGTAAATGATGATCATGCAAACTAAAATAATACAAAGTGATCTTTTTTGTTGTTGTTGTTAATCTCACCTAAAGATATTTTTCCAATTGATTTTTAAAGAGAATGGAAGGGAAGGGGAGAGAAAGAGAGAGAGAAACATCGATGTGAGAGAGACACATGCATTGGTTGACTCCCAAATGCACCCTAACTGGTGCCAGGGATCAAACCTGCCACCTAGATACGTGCCCTTGACTGGAATCGAACCTGTGACCCTTCAGTCCATGGGCTAACATTCTAACCACTGAGCCAGGGTGATACTAAGTGGTCTTAATCATTCATAGGGAAAAATTATAATTGTTCTATGACCTTTGCAATTTTTTTTTCAACATTAAAAACTCTCAGTTATAAATATATAGAGAATTTTTTAATGGTAAAGCCAATATTTATTTAGTACACTGTAATTTAAAATATTAGCAAGATTGAGAATTAAAGTGTTTTCTTTGTAAAAAAAATTTATCAAGAGTAGTTTGGACAGTGCTTTGCGTCTTCTTATATAACTTACAATGTGGAGCAAGCATCTTTTCTGTCTTGGTAAATGATCATACTTCTTTATAAGTTTGTATCAACTTCCAACATTTTATCTTTTGCATTTTCATTAAATGCAGTGAATCTCTGTGTACCTCTCAGAGTTCCTTTTATGTGAAGTTTCTTGCCAGCATCACTTTTCTAGAATATCTTCATTCTTTTCAACACAACTGCTTTGTTCATCCATGTAGATATTTTGCCTTTACTTAGTTCTTCTGACTATAGCACTGCCAGCATTCTCATGATCAGCTGTTTCTTCTATAACTCTGTGTTTGATCTCAGTTTCACTTCCAGTGTTCATTCTTTTCGTTTCTTTACTGCACTTTCATCTTTGGTAGACACTATCATACCTCTTTTTATAAATTGTCATGTGGATTTATCACTAAGAGACACTTGCTGTATCTGCATGAACTGAATAACATGTGCAGTGACAAATTACTAACAGATTTGAAAAGGGTGATGTGATTGGTCACTTGTCATGATGCATATCTGTTATTTATGTAGTGATTTGCGGACTGAGGAACTAGCAGCAAGTTTGTATTTTATGCAATTGCTCATAGTTAATGTATAAGTGGTTACTGAAATTTGAGTCATATTGTGTTATTTAAGCTATGGAACCTTGAGTTTGTGCATATTGGAACTGTGCAAAGCAAGGACTGCCTGTATTTTGCACTTAGAGTAGACTATCTCTTTCAGTTGTGAGTTTAGATCAGTCTCAGACTTGCCACTATCTCTCCTCCTCTCACTTCCTCACTGTTTTTCAGATTGCCCTTGCTCTGCAAAAGTGTCAGGAGTGGGAGAGATGACTTGCTAGGATTTTGATGTGTGTATTTCTATAGATAGGTCATTTGAAGCTTGAACATGTCTTTAAAACAAAAAATTAGCTTTGCTAAGGTTTTATTTTTATATAGTTGTATTGTTTTGATTTTGTAGGATATAGGGAGATTAAATTTTAGGCAGGCACCACTATCTAAAAGCCTTGAAATAATTTTATTTTGTGTTTATAATGATTTTTGAGTACAAAATCTTTACATTTTTCTTATGCTCATATATTCTTGCAAGTGGGAGAGGAGTAAGAGTTGGGTCTTTTTATTGGGTAGAAATTGTATATGTGGGTGCCGTCTTTGAATAATCTATTTTCAGATGTGCCTAATGTATACATTTAGTAATTTGGTGTTGTTAATAAGACAAAAGCAGGTACTTGAAAATGCCTACATCTATTATTTGTGAAAAGAATGCATATTTTGGAAGACATAAAGGAGACAAAAAATAACATGACAACTTATTTATTATTATTTCCCTATTAAACCAAATAATGTTTTTCTTTTTCAGTCCTATGACAATGGGTTGGCACAGGGAGCTGGACTTGAATCTCATGGTAAGGCATCTTAAAATAAATGAACATGTAGTTTCTTTTGTTTCTTCAAATAACGTCATGGTTTCTTCAACATGGAGGACCTCAGAAGTTTGTCTCAGCTCTTGGTGCAGCCTGACCATCTTCCTTCCTACTTCTTTCTTTTGACACTCTTGTGCCACTTTGAACCTCTTCTAGGTCAGTAATCATTTATAAATTATTAAGACCAGAATTTTCATTAAAATATTTTGGGGTGATTTTTTAAGATACTGTTAGAAAATAGCAAGTTTTCTTCTTTGGCATAACACTAGAAGGGTAGGTGCAGTCTATTAAACATGAATCAGTGAATTTATGAAGAAATGAAAGATTTTTATTTACCTTCTTTAATATAAATATCCTAAGTCATAGTCATAAAACATTTTGCCTCATAACATGTTCAATATATACATTGATATAATCTCTCCTTCCACATTTTTTCCTACTTTTGGCAGAAGCAGAATAGAGATATAATAGTCACTTAGTTTGTCAGCACATCAGTAGTCTGAACTCTTTCAGACTGAGTATTTCCACGTGGAAGTAAATAAGTTTCCATGCTCCTTTTTAAAAAAGAAAGAGGCTAAATCAAACAGACTCTTTGAGTGAACTCCTTGTTTCCTCTTCATCACAGCATTTATTTTTGTGCTCACCTGTTGTGTCCATCCCTCTACCAGCGTGATACAGTGGAAAGAAAAGGTCAGTTTTCAGGTCTCATCCTTGATACCAGCTGTGTGATCTTGGCTGCTCACTTAGTATCTCTGAGGGTTTCCTCATCAACAGAGTAGAAATAATTGTCTTTTTATTTTATTATTAGGATTATATGAGGTAAAGTGGGTTGTAAACTATAAAACATGTATAAAAATATTTTTTTAAGTATATATTCCTCAATCCCATATCCTTGTACTTTCCCTGGAACCTTGTCCTATCAGGTATCTTTTTCCCTCTCTCACATCTTTACTCCCTCTTTGATGTAGGTATTTGTAGTGTGTGTCACTAGAACTGTATAGAAGACTGTCTTGGATTTTCCTCTGAGGCCATATTGTAATTAGGACTCCATAATTCTTGTGTGTGCCTGAGTCTGTTTGAGATTGGCATTGGGGCAAGCTAGCAGTAGCAATTATGTCACTGGTCATCACTACTTGGTAAGGAAGGATATATTTACAGCCCAAATAGGAAATCTGGCATCTATAAGAATTTCTGAAAAAAGGAGACATATGTACTACTGTCTGTAATACTTTAAACAATAAGATAAAATTTAAAAAAAATTTTCTGAAAAGATAGGGTCTGGTAATCATTATTATAAAGGTTGTTAATGGGCACTCTAGCTGAGAAGACACCTTACCAGTATAGGAGACCTGTGGGACAGACACTGTTCCCAAGAAATTGGGATTACATTCTGTGGAATGTGAAAGAGAGAAGGGTCCTGTCAGGAAAAAAATCTTGCTGAGTCACACAAGTAGTGATTTTGAGTCAGTACGATTTGCCTAGGATTGTACCCATCAAGATCATCAATGACTGTGATTCATGCCAAAAAGTTGACATCCTTCTTCTAGCTCTAAATTCACCATGGTAGGTTTGAGGCCTAAAGCCCTAGAGGAGAGCTTCCTAATCAGAGTGCTGCAGTACCATAAATGGGTTCTTGGTGTGCCAAGCTATTGCTCTCTTAGCCTTTGTGGCAGCCAAGAAGCTCTGGGTGTCTGGAGCCCCTGGTAAGATGGCCTTTGGCTTGGAGCACCCTCCTCAGGACACCTCAGGATGTCCTACAAATATCAGATACTCTTGTTCTTTTTGTGCTCTGAAGTTAGATAGGCTGAGAAGTACTATTCTAGAGGACTTTGGTATAGCCTTCCTTCCCTGTCTCATTTTATCACTATCTATAGTGGTAAGTAAAACCTCTTCCTAAATAGTAGTCCTGCAATTTGGTCTCTCTGCAAAGTCTTTGTATACTCCCTTTTTCTTCTTTCTATTGTTAATCTTTTTGTGTGTGTGTGGAAATTATAAGGGAAAGTTTATTTAGAAAATGACAGGTGTAGTAGAAGTGAGACAGCTGGGCTGCGTAGGCTCAGGAAACAAGTTACAGGGGTAGAAGACAAGCCCTTGGAGCTTAGAGAGAAAGGCAAAGGTAACGCCTGGGGAAAAGTAGGTGGAAACAGAAAGGCGTGGGTGTGCTCCCTAGAGGGAGAGGGAGCTCTTTCTATTGTTAATCTTTTTAGAATAGTGGTCCAAATATACTATTTGCCTTTCTACAAAAATGGCTTGTTCTTTAATTTTCTGTGTGAGGCTTCAGTAACTTAGGAAGTTTCTCTTTTAAAGTTATGAGTGGTCTTTATCTCAAATCCAGTTTCTTTCTCATTCCTTATCTTTATTGAAGCTATTAACCTCTGCCCCGTCTTTCTTGAAATATCACATTCTTTTTGTCCTGCTTCCTGACAAGTTGTTTCTGGCTCCTTCACCATTTTGTTTCTTCCTCTGACCTCTTTACCTCAGCCCAACTTCCTTCTTTCTAAATCTCAGGGTTCTTGTACTTGCTGGGTTTTTTATAGATTCCTCCAACCTCAGCCCTTGCATACACCTGGCTTTATTTCACATCCTTTAGGTTTGGGTTCATATATTTTTGGATAAGCCCCCTGTTTACGGTAAAATTGCAAACCACCAACATACTGCCTATTTAGAATCACATATCAACCACATATTCATACCCTACCCCTTTCTGGCTTTTTCTGCATATCACTTTTTTATATTTTAGCTATTTGTTCACTGTCTCCTCACATAATATAAGCCTCATGAGAATAAAGATTTGGGCCTGTTCTATTCACTATTGTATCCCCACACCTATAACATGTGTGGCACACAGTTGAATGAACCAACAGATGGTTGTTTATCAATCATCCCTGTGTTGATGGCATCCAAACTATGTTTCCAAACATGTGCTATTGCTTCTCAGCTACATAACCCCCATTCGGTCTCTTCAGCATCCCAAGCTGCACATGTTTAAACCATTCCTCTCCTCTTCTTCTTCCCAAACCTGTCCTTGTTATTCAGGAATGTGAAATTGCTACTACCAGAGAAGCCAGAAATCCAGAATGTTGGGTGTGTAATCTCTTGTTCTGTCATCATTTTTTTGTAATTTGCTAGTCACACCAGATGTCCCACATAAGTTACCAGTTTATAATGTTTGGTCTACAGACTAAAAGGAAAATAATTTTTTTTTATTAACTGCTACTCTGTGCCAGCTACCATTTAGTATCATTTAATCCTGACACCAGCCCTCTAAGAGTAGTCATCTTTGTATTAGATTCAGAAAGGCAAAACTGTATGGATATGAAAGAATAAGGATTTATTATAAGAATAAGATTTTCCATCACTGTAGAAGGAGATTGAGGAGTAGTAAGGTCCTAAAATGAGTAGTTGGTGGATTGGGGAAAAGTCACTGACAAGACCTCCTGAAGCACTGGCACAGGTGGGCAAGCGAGACCTTGCAGGGGAATCTGAGAAGCCAGGCACGTCCAGCTGCCAGAGTGTGACTGTGGTGGAGGAGTCTGCGGAGGGCTGTTGCTCCTGCATCTGTTTATGGGCCTGGTGTCACAAGGGCAAGAAGTAAGAAAAACTTGGATTCCAAGTATATGGAGAATAAGGTCAAGCAGGAATCTGCCAGCACTTCTGCCTTTGTCTCCTGCCGCCCCTAAAAACAACCAGGGCACTGGCTACTGCTTCACTTCCATCTTACAAATCTTACAGATTTCTCTAACTTCAGGCCATACAGGAAGTTCTAGCATAGCTAAGTTCTTATAGTACAAAACCACCGCAATAATTACTGCCATTTTACTCAGAGAATTTATTATAGGCTGTAGAGAGAATGTATTCTCCAGTGTTCCTTCATGCCTCTTCACCTCTGGACTTTGCTAGTTCATTCACTCATTCATGCATGCATGCCTGAAATGCTTCCCCTCCGCCTGCCTTTTCTTGATTCCCTCTTCTTAACCTTCAGAGTTTTACCCATCTTTCTATGCCTGGTTCCAGTGTCACATTTTCTGAAAACTTTTCATCATCTGGTGTCATTCCCCACCTCCATCCCCTAAGCCCTGAGCAGTTTCTCCCTTTTCTATATTTCTGTAATACTTGGTTCATACCATTTTCATGGTACTTACCTCAGTTTATTTTATCTTCTCTGCTAAATTGTAAGCTGACTATGTCTTATTCATGTCTTACTCCTAATGTGCTTGTATATCATAGTTGTTCAGTAAGTATTTAATGACTAGCTTATCCGGTATTCCACTCTGTATCTCAAAGCAAAAAAGGCTGAATTTGTGCTATGTACTTCTCCTACAATTTGGTAATAATCAAGTTTCTTCATAATTCTGCAATCTAAATATTATTTAATACACTGTTACTTTGTTTTATTAATTCATCTGCTCTTCTCCAACTACTGCTTAGCCTGGAGCCCATTTGTCATGAAAGCTAAACAGGCACATTATACCCTTCTAGGCCATGATCATGTAATGATTCTATTTATCCTAGTGATTTTCTTATAATAGCACAGTTCGGGTGTTTGGGACAAATTGGATTTACCTGATTTCCTAGGATTAAAACTATTCTTTCTCTCCCTGGATGAATAATATAAACGTAAAAGTTCAGACAAATTAATTTGATTTCATGGTTCTTTTAAAATATCTCTACTCTTAATCCAGAAGAGAAATAGTGAACTCTCTTTGGCTTAATTTCATCTAAGCATTCAGCTTCTTTGAATTTACCTCACTTAACCCTTTTCATGTGATATTGAAGTATAAAATGGTGTACTTCTTTATGTAACTATTTAGCTTTCTACTTTATATCTAGTTATATGTTAGTTGACCATCTTAAATTATACATTTCAGAGTACTTCGTTTCTTTTCAGATAATTTGGTATATACAAATAGATACTAAGAGAATGCTTAAGATTGAGCTGTAAAACCTTAGGGGAGCAGTAAGTTAACTTATAACTGTGTTACACTTTTAAAGTATTAGTAAATCATAGCATAAAAAAACCAGAGTCGGGGACACCTTTGGCCTGCACCTGGAAGAACTTAAGAAGAACGTTGTTAAAAGAGAATCTCTATGGTCCCTTCCTGTGATGTTTTATGATTGAGACATTGTGCATACATTAATTATTTATACAACTGAAGCATATCGTTTTAGGTGGCAAACTTTTAGCAATTTCAGGTGGGAATCTTTCTCTTATTTGTGCCTTAATATTTTTACTTTTACTAGTATATGCCTCTGATAAGGAAGGTTATTTTCATACCTTCTTCAACCAAGGCATAATAAAAATAGTTTAACCTTTACTTGAGGAATTCAGATCATTACCATGAGAAGCGTTTCTTGTATTGCACTTTAATATAATAATGTAAAATAATATTACATTATTAGCAGAAGAACATAGCACAAATTCAGCCTTTTTTGCTTTTTTTTTTGAAGCTTGTGGGAATCATTGATCTAATCCTATTGAATCCTCAAAAGATATTTTATTTGAGTTCTGTACCTGATATTTTATAATATTTCTTAATTTACTTATTGTCAAGATGTTATTGTGATTCTTTCTGGTTTTATGTCTATCATAAGGCTTTTAATCCAGGTTTTTAGAACTAATTTTTTTTGGAATTTTGTGAAACAGCCTCTTAGGGGTAAATTTTGGTAAATGAATTTTAGCTTAAAGTATAGACTTTGTAATTACTGTTTTTGACTACTCAAAACCCAAACTTCAGACATTAATATTTTCAAAATCTGATTTGAACAAAGATTTACTTTGAATTGTGCCGTTTTGCTTTAAGAGTCCTAACAAAGTAATTTGCATAGTAACAGTTAAATGTTTCATTTTACCTTTCTGTAGTTTTAAGGACAACATACTATTAGTTTTATGTTTAA
Source organism: Myotis lucifugus (assembly GCF_000147115.1). Taxonomy (NCBI): domain Eukaryota; kingdom Metazoa; phylum Chordata; class Mammalia; order Chiroptera; family Vespertilionidae; genus Myotis; species Myotis lucifugus. The sequence continues at coordinate 11,962,739 of NW_005871048.1, forward strand.
TCTACATATATAAATGGCTAATATGCTAAGTGTCCCTCCGCCTGTCCGACCGGTCACTATGACAACCACTGACCACCAGGGGGCAGACACTCAACACAGGAGCTGCTGTGACATACACTCGCCATTTACAGAGAAACTGCACAGACCTGGTGCCAACAATGCAACACTTGGCTTCCCCCAAGTGGGACACAGGCCCCGCCATCATCCCAGAGCGATAGCCCACCAAATTGCAGCCAACACTGCCATGGCGCAAAATGTGGCCCACAGCCCAGCCCAGCCCGGAAACAGTGGCTATGGGCATCGAGTAATGACATCACGTAGCAACGTCAGGCTTCCTCTCCCTAGTGACTAGCCTCCTTGGAGTTTCTTCAGCCCAGGAATACAATTTGCTTTATAGCCAGGTGCAAACATTTTTTTTTTTTAAACAGACAAGTACATATATATATATATATTTTATTGATTTTTACAGAGAGGAAGGGAGGGGGATAGAGAGTTAGAAACATCGATGAGAGAGAAACATTCATCAGCCACCTCCTGCACACCCCCTACTGGGGATGTGCCCACAACCAAGGTACATGCCCTTGACTAGAATCGAACCTAGGACCCTTCAGTCCGCAGGCCGACGCTCTATCCACTGAGCCAAACCGGTCAGGGCAATATTTTATACTTTAACCAAATGTTTGTGAAGCATTTTTCTGTGCCTCATCTCATTTGATCTTCACAGAAGTCCTGGAGTAGGTAGATAGGAGACTCAGTAGAATCCTATTTTCTTTTCATTAGCCGGAAAACAGAGATTTAGAAAGTGTAGAAACTTGACCTAACTGAAAAGAAGTAAGAAATGGTGGACCTTGAAAATGACTTCAGTTTTTCTCACTGTGCAGAATATAGTCAAACACTGCTGCAGTTAAATATTTTACTCTTTGTTTTCCCTGCATGATCTACAATAATAATCTGCTTTTTGTTGATATTTACTGCTATGTTGCTGACAATTACCTGAAAAAGAAGTTGGGGTGCTTCACTGGGCTGGAAAAAGTTTAGCTACATCAGAAAGCAGTTCTAATTAAGCAAGTTTACTCTCTATATATAAAAGGCTAAGTTGACTCGTGTATGCGTGATACATATAAAGCTCTCACTGGCGTCAGTCGCACATGCGTGTTTCAATCTGTCATTGTTGATCAGGAATTTGGTTGACACTTCTATTATAGAGAAAGGGTGAATATCAGTATTAAAATATTCTAATTAATTTCCTTTCAATGTGCACAAATCCATGCACTGAAGTCATTTGCAGATTTTCATGAAAGAAAAATTAAAACTAGTGGGTTATTGAAGAGGAAATAAGATTGAGAGTTGCTTCCTAGAAATTATTCTAAAAGATTATGATAATTTTTTTACTTTTCTGTTTTATTTCACTCATGACTAACATAGATCACTGAGCTAATTGGGGAAAATTCTAAAGATTAAATAGTTTTTACATACAGTAACCCATTTGATGTTATAGCTGCCTTAAGTTTCTACAGGGAATGCCCACTTTTCCTTTTCCAGAGAACACATCCAAGATTTGTAACACCAAAAGGAAAATTATAGGATGAGGAATATTAGGAACTATCATCTATTTAAATAGCTGAAATAAAAATTACTAACTGAAGTTGTAATAAATTGGAAATACAAGTATTTTTAAAATTGTTTGGAGTTGACAACAAATAGTGCCCATGGAAAGTGTTGTTTCTTTTCTTTATGTAACAATACTGACTTTTCACTTTCTGAGGAAAGTAATTGCCTTTATGAGCATATTGGTTTCCTATTGCCGCTGTAACATTTTACTGCAAACTTGGGGGTGTCAAACAACAAAAATTTATTCTCTTACAGTTCTGGAGGCCAGAAGTCTGAACTTCATCTTATGTGGCTAAAATCAAGATGTCCCCAGGGCTAGTTACTTCTGGAGGCTCCAGGGAAGAACCTGTTCTTTTACATCTTCCAGCTTCTGGTGGCTGCCAACATTCCTTGACTTACTGCCACATCTCTCCAGGCTCTGCTTCCATAGTCACATTGCCTCCTCTTTCTGCAGTTTAATCTCCCTCTGCTCTTGTGGGTGTATTTAGGGCCCAACCAGGTGACTCGGGTTAATCTCCCCATATCGAGATCCTGAACGCAATCACATTTGCAAAGTCCTTTTTGCCATATAAGGTAACATGCACACGTTCCAGGGATTGGGACCTGGATATCATTGGGGGGCACTATTCAGTCTACTGTAGTGAGTATGGACACTCACTGTGCATCGACTTCCAGCTACAGCTTTCTTCTCCCCCGCCCACACACACTCTCCCTTGCTCAAACTTTGCCTCCTTAAATTTCTTAAGCCGACTAGGTATCACATCTGCATACCAGCTTCTAGCTTGTTTATATTATATGTTAAAATTAGCTGTAGCTTCAGGCAGATAAAACCTCAATTCATAAGTAATACACTATCTTTAAGTGAATTAAAATCTGACTCAGGTGGTAGAGTCCTAGACAGGGAATAGTAGTCTGTTCTATGTTTTAGTTTCAGCTCTGCCATTAACCATGTAACTTTGAACAAGTTTTTTAGTCTCCGTAAGCCAGTGATGGCGAACCTATGACACGTGTGTCAGAGGTGACACACAAACTCATTTTTTTGGTTGATTTTTCTTTGTTAAATGGCATTTAAATATATAAAATAAATATCAAAAATATAAATCTTTTTTATACTATGGTTGCAAATAGCAAAAAATTTCTATATGTGACATGGCACCAGAGTTAAGTTAGGGTTTTTCAAAATGCTGACACACCGAGCTCAAAAGGTTCGCCATCACTGCCCTAAGCCTTACTTGTTTTCATAAGTAAAATGTTTCTTATAGCTTTAACTTATTTTAAATTCTTTCCTGTTTCATCAAATTAATATGGAAGGCTTCAGTGTTTAGTGGCTATTTAAAATTATAGTTGTCTTAAATTTAAACTACTTTTATTTCACTATTTTCTAGAATTATTTAACCACTTTTTTTCCTCCGACCATTTTATATTATTTTCCTAGGCATCTGTTTTGAAGTATAAAGAACTATGTGGTTTTGATTAACAGGAGGCTCAACTTTTTGTGGCATTGCATCGCTGTGTCTCATGGGTAAACTAGAAGAAGTTTTTTCAGAAAAAGAATTGAACAGGATAAAGAGATGGTGTATAATGAGGCAACAAAATGGTTATCATGGAAGACCGAATAAGCCTGTAGACACCTGTTATTCTTTTTGGGTGGGAGCAACTCTAAAGGTAAGAGAAATAGTAAAAACGAGAAACCTATGCTCTCTGTTAATATCAGCTGTGTTTAGAGGGTTTGGTCTTTGTACTATTCATTAAATATTCTTTGGTTTAGGCTACTGAGTTTTTCCTGTTGCTCTGGCAAAGCCAGTGTCTATATGGTTTTTCAATAGAATTCAGTTATCTGTCGTACTACTTGAAAATTTCCATTCTTACAATATTCAAGTTGCCCAGGTAAGAAAGTAGGCATAAAAAAAAAACTTGTTACTGAAACTGATCGGTAGTCCATCTAGAGCATGGATCTGTCTAAGCATACCAGTAAAGAATTTATGGGAAGATATTAATCCTAAAAGATAAACCATGGGCCATTTCTTTAAAAATCATTTAAGGTTTTCTATTTTTGTTTATTTATGTAAACCGTCTGCAGTGTATTGATTGGTATGTTTTCCCCCATCTCTACAACATTTTGATACACCTCATTCCATAGGGTTATTAGCCACTACCTACAGGTTTTCTCTTTTTAAAATTGCCTTTCACCTTTAAAAAGTATCACCTAGTTATGATATTCTAGAATCTAACAAAAGTCTATATTCATCTTCTATATAATTTTCTAATTTTTTCTCTTAGACAAAAACTCATACATATGGTTGAAGTAAATTTGAAAAACAGAATGATTTCAAATGAAGGCAAGAGCCCCCTTCCTTTCTCCTGTACCATTTTTAATTTTTTTTAATTATGGAAAATTTCAATATATTCAAAAGTAGAGGGAATAATTTGGTGGGACTGTTTCCAACATCAGGATTCTAAAGCGTCTTTCCTTATATTCTATTAATTAAATCAAAATGAATAAGTTTGTTTTTTATTTGTACCATAACTTTTTTATTGGTTTATTTTTATTTTTGAGAAATAATGCTTTTTCATTTATCACTTATACCCTCCGTGCCTCTCTGAGTCATTAATACACTTTCAGTTGCTTTGTGTCTTACAGAAATGTCTTGAACTCTCTTGCCTACTGCTTACCACCCCCTTCTCGTTTACACTTTGATTTATCCTTTTATTTTTTTCTACTTAATGGGATCTTAAGAGAGAGAACAAATAATACATGTCATAAATCTTTAAGCTACATAATTTTTAGGCTAAAATTATATTTGTCTCACCTTTTATCTTTCCTAATTAAAAATCTATAATATTTTTCCTATTCTCAAACAAAACTGTCTCTAGCATTTGGTTAATAAATTTTGTTGCTCTTTTATGAAATATTTTTAGTTCTAGTTACTACCAGTTTGTAACTTAATAACTCAAAATCTTATCATAAGAGTTAAAATATGGTAGATAAAATTGTACTTTTTTAAGTGACTAAAGAAGTTGAACAGATTTGGGAAGTTGTGATGAAAAGAGGTTAAGTGGACATGGTTCAAAAGAAGGAAACATTGAGTGGGTCAAGAAATCAGGAGAGTAAATTTGATACGATAATAAAAAAGATGTGGTTGACTAGTTTTAAGTGCTCAAGTCCCCAGAGGTTTGCTCTGAGAGCCTTAGCTTGAGAAAAGCGTATTTAAATGATATAGATCTGAAATTGGTCAATATGAAAGTTTTATGTCAGTAAATTTATATTTGTCTTGTTATTTCAGCTTCTGAAAATTTTCCAATACACTAACTTTGAGAAAAATAGAAATTACATCTTATCAACTCAAGATCGCCTCGTAGGGGGATTTGCCAAGTGGCCAGATAGTCATCCAGGTAATTTTTTTTTTTTTGTATGAATCCAGAACTTTCCTTTTGTTTATTTCTTGACTAAACCTTCAAGCATCTTTGTCAGAAAGGACATATAGAAAATTTAGCCTTAGTTGTAAACTTACATTAAATAATACGTTTTTTTTAAAGGTAAGTAAATTGTTTAAGTTTAGGGTAGACTTAGGGTGTTAGGGGTATAAAGGAAGGGTTTGATTATCAAGATATATTGGTATAGTTTACATTATTTTCTAAATATTTTACTTAGCAATGTTTTATTTCATTTGAGGCAGTAAGGCAAGTAGTCTAAATAAGCCCTGTCCAAATTACAGAATCATTTGATCCATCCAAAATCTTTAGGATTATTAGCTATCAGTTGAGCTATATAGAATAAATTGCTCTTAATCCAAAAGGAGGAACTCATTTTTTGCTCTTTTCAGAAATTACTAAATCAAAAATCTCAAATCCTGAATACAGGTGTCCCTCACTGTCCAGACTTTTCTTATCTGAATTTTGGCAGATTAAGTTTCTTCTTTAGATGAATACTTTTGCTATGTTAACTCTCACCATTCACTCACTATCTAAAACTCAGGAACCCAATAGATTCAGACAATATGATAATCTATGCTTTCCAAACTCAGGAATGATATTGATGTGAAGAGTAAAGGATTCTTGTATTTCATAAGTACTTTTAAATGGGTTTTTTCAAATATTGAAAACTCTGTATTAATAATGACATTTCTTAAAATATGTGGATATTTCTGATATTTTCCAAACCTTATTATAAGCTGCATACTCTTAATATAAAACTGCTTGCTCAGTAACTACATGGATGCCATCTATAGGCCCTTCAGACCTCACCTGCCAATTGAACTCGTTATTTGCATGCTCCACCTGGCCCCAAAACTCTAGTAGCACTAAACCCAAGTTCATGCCTAGGATTCTGCAGAAGTCTTATCATTAGTCTTCCTGCCTCTAGCCTGTCCCCCTCATATTGACACCCTGTATATGTGTATGTACGTGTGCTTAAAGAAGGGGAGAAGGGCCCTAACTGGTTTGGCTCAGTGGATAGAGCATCGGCCTGTGGACTGAAAGGTCCCAGGTTCGGTTCTGGTCAAGGGCATGTACCTTGGTTGCGGGCATATCCCCAGTAGGAGGTGTGCAGGCAGCAGCTGATCGATGTTTCTCTCTCATTGATGTTTCTAACTCTCTATCCCTCTCCCTTCCTCTCTGTAAAAAATCAATAAAATACATATTTTAAAAAATAAAAAATAATAAAAAAAGGAGAAGGGACCAAAGCTTTTTTCACTCTCTCAAATGGATCTCTGATGCAACAACAAAAAAGCTGAGAACCTCTAATCTAAACTCTTCTATTAAATCTATTTTAAAAATTCAAAGACTTTCTTAGCACTCGGTCAGTTCTTTGGCATGGCACACAGGCCCTCCCGGGATTTGGCTCCTCTTCCACCTCTAGCATCATTCTTCAGGCTACTACCCTTCCCCCTTATGTTATTACCTCCAGCATAATGAATCTCTTTACAGCTTCAAAAAAAATCACTGAGAATTCATTAAAAATTATTTAGAACACTGACATTTTTAATAAGTAGGTTGAAAAATTATTAGCTATAAATATATGAAACTAGATTCAAGAAATGATTGTTTTTGCAGCATTGTAATAGAATCATGGTTTTTATTATTAGCCTAGAGCCTCTTCAGTTCATCTCCTATTATTGAACTGCTATTGTTGGGACATGTACTTGAATCAAAATATAAATAGGGGGATCATACAATTATATTTTTGTACCTGAAATGAGCAGGAATATTACATCCTTACATCCATACTTGTATTTTCATGCAAAATATTCTCCTTTAGAAAAAAAATGTACAATGCTTTTAATTTCTAAAGCAAATTCATATTTTTAAAGTTTTGGTATCTATAACACATAGCTATAGATATGTTAGAAAAGGGACTCAAGAAAATTATTTTGGTCTTGGTGCCATTTTTTTTCAGCTAGTTCATGGTACTATTTTAACAAATAATGTACTATTTTAACAAATAATGGAAATAGGGAAATGACATACTTGAAATACCTTTTGAGTATTTACAATAGCTTTTTAAAAAAGAAAATTCTTGAAGCTTTTTTCTTGCAAGATCAGTTTCTATAACATTTGTGTGAATACTTCGATGTAATACTTTTTACGGATTATGTTACAATGTCTTCAGAGCCTGTACACTACAGAGCATAGAAAGTCTTTGTATGATAAATTGAACTTATGTGGATAGACCTGAGACCTTTTCCTAAAGCCTTTATAAAAATTATTTTAACAAGTCTTTAAAATTATCTTATTATTGGTTCTAATAAATCTAATAACCAATTTGACACAAGGAGATTTTACATACACTTATAGAGGAAACTTGAGAAAAGAATCTACACTAATAAAAGAGAAACATGGTAATTAGCGTACGACTGCTACCCTTCCCATTGGCTAACCAGCATATCCTTATGCAAATTAACTGTCAGCCAAGATGGCGGCCGGTAGCCAGGCAGCTGGAAGCGAACATGAGGCTTGCTTGCTCCAGGGACTGCAGACTCCAACGTTCCCCGCCTGACTTGTCGGCCTCTGATTTGCAACTCTAAGAAACTATGTACTATGTTGCAAATGTAGAAGCTAAACAGAACCCCAGAAATCAGCTTTCAGCCTGCGGGGATCTCAGAGCTGAAGTTATACATTGTTTCGATTATAGAATGGCAAACAAACCAGATAAGAAGCCTCAGAGCTAAAGCCAGAGCTAAAGCTGGCCCAGAATAAAATAAAAAAAAAGAGAAAAAAAAGGAGCGGTTGGGAGCTTCAGTCAACAACTGCCAGCCTGAAAGCAGCCCTCAGCCCCTCACCCAGACTGGCCAGGCACCCCAGTGGGGACCCCCACCCTGAAGGGTGTGTGACCAGCTGCAAACAGCCATCATCCCCTCATCCAGGCTGGCCAGGCACCCCAGTGGGGACCCCCACCCTGATCCAGGACACCCTTCAGGGCAAACCAGCCTGCCCCCAGGCCTCTATCCTATATAGTAAAAGGGTAATATGCCTCCCAGCACCGGGATCAGCGGAGCCGCGAGGCCTCCTGGCACCAGATCAGCGTGATAGGGGGAAGTGCCCAAACCCCCTGATCACCCTGCAGCTCTGTGTGTGACAGGGGGCGGGGCCACAACCTCCCTATCCGCCCAGCTCTGTTCCTGACAGGGGAAGGCGCCCCCGCCCCCCCAAGGGCCCTGCTCTGTGTGTGATGGGGTAGAGCCATAACCTCCCCATCGGCCCTGCCCTGAGTGTGACAGTGGCGGCGCCCCAACCCCATGATCGGCCCTGCTCTGTGGGTGATAGAGGGCGGCGCCCCAACCCCCTGATCCGCCCTGCTCTGTGTGTGACAGGGGGCGGTGCTCTAACTCCCCTATTGGCCCTGCTCTGTGCGTGACGGGGCAGCGCCCCAACCCCCTGATTGGCCCTGCTCTGTGCATGACAGGGGGCAGCGCCCCAACCCCCTGATTGGCCCTGCTCTGTGCGTGACGGGGTGGCACCGCAACCTCCCCATCGACCCTGCCTTGATTGTGATAGGGGGCGGTGCCCCAACCCTCCAATCGGCCCCACCCTGAGCGTGACTGAGGGTGGCATCACAACCTCCCGATCTGCCCTGCTCTGTGCATGACAGGGGGCGGCGCCCCAACTCCCCAATCGGCCCTGCTCTGAGCCCGACCAGGGGCTGCACCTAGGGATTGGGCCTGCCCTCTGCCACCCAGGAGCAGGCCTAAGCCAGCAGGTCGTTATCTCCTGAGGGGTCCCAGACTGCGAGAGGGCACAGGCCGGGCTGAGGGACCCCCCCTTCCCCCCCGAGTGCACAAATTTTTGTGCACCGGGCCTCTAGTGTATTTATAATCTATTCTAAGTGCTTGAATACCAAGAGTTTTCTTTTTACTATTTGAGGTTTGAAACAATTAACTGCTGGTTCACTGGATTTTACAAGAATCCTTTTGAGAAAAAAATAAATGTATTTGTACATTAATTGGAAAGTGTAAGGCCCAATTTTATGTTATTCTGGATGTATTTTATTTCTCTTTCTATTGCATTCTTTTCTGGGAAAGTTTCCTATTGTCTAGATAGTAAAAGTTAATGTTGCTCTGTGTCTTTTAAAATTTTAGAATAACTTCAAAGAACATATAGTAGTACAGGGAAAATACAAATTTTTTTTTTTTGGTTTGAAAATTAGAGGAAAATGAGCCAGAAGAAACCTAAGTATTCTGTGAAAAGACAAAGAAGGGCATTAACATGGGTCTCCATTAGTGAAATAACTTTTTCACAAATAACATTGAGTAAGCACAACTATTTATCATTCTGTTTTGAAAAGTAAATTATACTTGCCTAAGTAAAACTTATTCTTTAATTCTTTGACAAAGTTTGACTTGGTAAGATGTTTTGAACTTTAATAGCTCTTGAGGTCATAAATGATGGCCAAATCAAAAATAGAAAAAAAAATTTACTGTTACAAAATCTGTTTTTTGTAGTGTTCCCATAACTGCGGAGCTCTGAGCTCTTTAGAAGTCCAAATAAGGCTCTCAGACAGGCAACAGCCATGTGACTTCAGTGGCCACTTTAACGGAAGAGGGTTTCTGACCCCTGAAAGATGGGAAACTAGTGAGAACAGTGTAGAAGAATTGTTATGGTATGAAAACTCACATTATTATAGCCAAATAGAATGTAAGCTTGCTTTTATTTTCAGGTCAGATATTTTTAGAATGACTGACAGTACCCTAAATTGGAAAATTAAATATGGTACAGCATTCCAGAATGGATTATTTTGCTTACGTGCCTTTCTTTTAACACACCGTTAGGATAATATATAGGGTACTGTCAGAAATAAAACTTAGAAGGGAAGGGTGCTGCTACTTAGGTTCAGGGGTTTATTTATTTTCATTTTTAAGAAAATATTTTCCTGTTATGATAATAGACTTAAAGCCCCTTGTTTCCATATTCTATAGTAAGCAAAGGGGAAACCCCACTACAGTGAGAAGTCTTTTATATTACTGCTACTTTTCCTTTTTGTCCTTTAGTCACAAAGTATGTTGGAAATGTCACTTCTTCAGCTAGGAACTGTTTTCCTTTGTTAATATTATTGTCTTGAATAAAATATCAGATTTTGATTATCTGGTTTTTTTAACATTGGTGTCTGAGACTTTGTGAAAGCAAATATTTCAAAAACTATATTTAGAATTTTTTAAAATTCATTTTTAATGTAGTGATGGGCTGATAGATATGCAGCTAAAGTATTTTGTAGCGTGCACAAATTAGAATGCCTATTGTGACAAAAATGCCTCATTTTCAGATGCTTTGCATGCATACTTTGGAATTTGTGGCCTGTCTCTAATGGAGGAAAGTGGAATTTGTACAGTTCATCCTGCCCTGAATGTAAGCACACGGACTTCTGAACGCCTTCGCGATCTCCATCAGAGCTGGGAAAACAAGGACTCTAAACAATGCTCAGAGAATGTACACATCTCCACATGACTGACTTTAGCCTGGGAGGGTGGGGGGATTTGTAGCATAACTGTAGCTCACGGTTAAAAGCCATGTATAACCAAGTGTGCTCTTTTTTTAAGAGGTAGTCTTACAATCAAATCTTGTGCTGGTGTCACTTTGGAATGTGGTCTTGAGCCAGTATTTGTAATGGGTTTCAAGAAAATCTTTGAAGTTTGAACCACAATGAATTCTGTTATGGTTCTTAAATGTTTGTACTGTATTTCTAAGAAGTTCTTTGAGGAAAATTAACTGTGTGTATGTAGGTTATCTTTTTTAAAACTCTTCAGTGCAAATTGTATCATATTATAAAAGAGAAATATTCAAGTTTACAGTTCACATAGCATTGATAATCTTTGGGTGAACACTTAGTGATCATTTTAAAAGCTTGACAGCTGATGGTAGAAAATGCTTTAAGAATTAAGTATCTGGGATTATTCTTTGAAAACAATTGATCCCATAATTTTTAAAAAGAAGGACGACTTATTTTGTCTCATTCATAAGTGTGTGCCAATTAAACTTGTGTGGGCTATACCAGTATAAATGAAATTAACCTCATAGCAAGAATGAATAGGCTTAACTAATACAATAATTTTCGTAAAGGGAGATTGTTTTAAGAAGACTACTATGTAACTGTGGGAAAAGTAATTTAATTGTATGTGATAGTGAATGGAAAAGTTTTGTGCTGTGCAGATCCTTTATTTAGGTGTTGCTGGGGTGAATAACAGTTATGTTTTACTTTAATCTCAAATTATTAGTTCCTGTTTTTTTCTTTTTCTTTATGGGGAGAAAACAGTATTATCTGGAAGAAAAGACATTTAGTAGTTTTGTTTATTTTTCTGAGATATGTGATATCATGATTTATCCTAGTACTTTTATAACAGTTATTTTTAGCCACTTGGATTTTATTCTTAGTTTATTCCCCATGCTTTAGCTTTTCTAATTTCAAACTGATAATTGCTTAATTTTTTCAAATTTAATAAGCAAAAATTTAATTAAAAAATAGGACTGCTCAAGTAAATTAAATGGCTTAGCTCCATATGTGGCCATTTATGTTTTTATATTTTCAGGTAAGTTGGAGGGAAATGTACTATTTAGGGGTTAAAGACGAGAGTTTGGTTTTGTTCTTTTTGTCTTGTTTGTTCTGTGAACTTGCTCATTGTAAAGGAGGTAATATAAAAACTCATCTGGTCAATAATAAGTTATTCAGTAAATCACATCAGTCACTATTGCTCGATGACATTCAAAGATATGAAACTAGTACTGAAATGGAGAAGGAAAACGCTTCACTTAAGGGGCTGGATTTAAGTTAAAATCGTGGTGATAATAAATATTGAATTATTTGTTCTCCAAGAATCAGTATAAAAACTAAATTACTAGTATCGCTGTTTAGGTATAGTAATATTTAACATTTTATTTTAATTTATTTCCTAAATTGGAGGAAAAATAGCCTTAAATTATGGTTCTTCCCAAATAAAGGGAAAACTAATATATACTTGAAAAAAATGATCATGTATTATTGGTATGGACAGTTGTAAACTTCAATTTGCCAGAGTAAATTTTTTTTTACATTAGAAATAAAATCAATTTTTGATGATGGAAAAACATAAGTTTAACCACAGATGTCATCCTTCCATGAGTTGCTTCTCTTTAAATTCAGCCATTCTACATCATCATTTAGCCATCGGAGGTAAAATAACATATATATAATGGCTTTAGAACTATATGCAAAGCCCAAACTGTTTTTCCCAAATCACCATTAATCGTTGGAAAGTGGGAAAGTTAGTAACAGTAAGTGTATTCATAAAAGAAAAGAGAATGCCAAGGTAAAAGTATTTCATAAAACTATTAAGAAATATTTTCTGATTCCTTGTATAATTTAATAGCATAAGATTATAGATTATAATAAGATTCGAATTTATATACTTGAGAGGGGCCTTCTTGTAAAATTTTATGGCCTGAGTGGTGTGTCTCAGTGGGTGAGTGTCAACCCATGCACCAGGAGGTCGCTGGTTCTATTGCTAGTCAGGTCACATGCCCTGATTATAGGCTCAATCCCCAGCAGGGGGCGTGCAGGAGGCAGCCGATTGATGTTGATGCATTGATGTTTCTATCTTTCCCTCTTCTCTCCCTCTCTAAAATCAATAAAAACATCTTTTTAAAAAAAGTTATCTACAAAAATAGAAAAAAGCTTTATGAACCAGTGATTGTCATATTCCACAGCAGCGTACTGACCAAAAAATACCAGACTAGTGTGAATTATGGAGAAATTATTCCTAACTTTCTCTAAATAGTTATTTACAAGAAAAGTATTTATTAGGTAAATTTTAAGTGATATTTTACATGTATACTTTGTTTTTTAGCAATGGTGGTATAATGAGAAGAGAAATATGAGCTCCAAAATCTCAAATAACTAATCCCAATGCTATATCCCCACCTCTAATATGGTATTTTCTCTCTCTCTCTCTCTTTTTTAATATGGTACTTTTTAGGAGATAGTAGAAGCTTTGTTTTGAGCATCTCATAAAAACAAGGTTAATCAGGTCATACAACACAATTCAACCTATTTATCATCTACAGTGTTTTAGATTTGATCTGTAATTTGTGTACATTTTCATTAGATGTTTAAATAGTTACTTATAAATATTTAAATTCAAATAGAAGTTCTGCTGGAAGTGGTACATAGTTTGAAAACTACTGGACATGATAGAATTTAAGAGTCAGTTTAGTAAAGATGATGGGCTTAAATTCCAGATCTGGCAGTGCAGCAGTGTGGCCTTGGACCCTAACTTCCCCACTGATAAAATCGGGGGAGGGGGGATATCTAACTCATATGGTTGTTTGAAGATTAAATGAGATAATACATATAAAGTACTTAGCATAGTAACTGAAATACAGAACATTCCTAATTACAATTTCTGTCATAACTACCATAAAATTATGGTTATTAAAACCTCTTTTCTACAATAGAGATCTCAGTTTAAACTCAGAGAAAATGATGTCAGCAGTATGAATTTTTAATCTCCCCATTTGAATATGTTGTGACTAGGATAGCCACAGACCCTATTCTACAAAACTAAAGGACAAGGTTTCCCCATGAATGTGAATATCCAAGTAAGTGAGGACAATCACTGCCCAACATGGTCTCAGTATCTATGAATGGAAGGCAGGCAGCTGGTTTCTGACAGCCTTGAGAATAGAACTATAACATTGCCCACAGTTTCTCACTAGAAAGTGCAGTGGGCCAATCCAAGAACAGAAGCTGAAACTAGGAGGGGTTCTACAAGTTCCCATTTTCAGGTGAGTGTTACAGCAATACAATAAGATGTGATGATTGTGCTAGAGCAGTCTGGGCCCTGTCCTGTGTAGCTCTTAAAAGTAATGAGACAGCATTAATTGTTTGCCTCCCATACTCACCCCTGGGGATCTAGCACTGAGGAAAAAACTAGAATTAGAACCCAAATTGGACAGGATAAGTACAGTAGGACAAAGGGAAGAGAAAGTCTAGGTAAATATTGGGAAGGAAGACCAATACAGACCATATAACCTGTAAATCACTTTGTAAAAATGAAGAGGGAATGTTAGGACCATGGATCTCAGAAAAGTCGTCACCCTCCCTCCTAATAGTTCAGAAAAACAATTTTTTTTTCCTAAATGAGCAGCTGAAAAGGATTACAGTCAAATCCCATTCAGAGTTATAAGAAATAAGCAGACCAACATCACCATAGACAATGAAAGCACACCAGAAAGACATCACCACGAGACTGATGAAAACCTAGTATTTCTTATTTAAATGTTTTTTAAGTTTTTTATTTCTTAATCCTTACCCAAGGGTATGTTTTTGTTGATTCTTTTTTTTTTCTTTTTTTTAGAGAGAGATGGGTAGGGAGAGAGAAAGAAAGCTAGAGAAACATTGATGTAAGAGAGAAGCATCAATTATTTGCCTCCCATACTTACCCTGACCAGGGATCAAACCCAAAACCTAGGCATGTGCCCTGACTGGGAATCGTACCTGCAACCTTTCGGCATTTGCCTCCCATACTTACCCTGACCAGGGATCAAACCCAAAACCTAGTCATGTGCCCTGACTGGGAATCGTACCTGCAACCTTTCGGCGTATGGAACAATGCTCCAATCAACTGAGCAACACCAGCCAGGGCAAACCTAATATTTTTTGAAAGCAGTTATGACAGGAAATATATAGTATTTAGAACTATATCAGTAAAAATGGGGAAAGCTGAGATTTAAGCTACCAAGTCTTTAAAACTGGAGGAAAAAGGCAAGCCAAAAGAAAGCATAGGGAAATAATTAGTAAAAAGTGGGGAAGAGGGGAGAGAGAATAAGACAAAACACCAGCTAACCTACTTAAGGAAAAAAGGGAGGAAACAAAAATTTAAATGACAGAAATAACCATAAATCAGGGAAATTTTCAAAGTTATAAGACCACTTTGAATAATTTCATATAATAAATTAGAAAAGTAACTTTTAGAAAAATGCAAATTGCCAAAATTTACTTTAGTAAGACATAAAAATTCAGAACCAACTATTTCCATAGAAGAAACATAGTTAAAGGATTCCTTACAAAAAAAGCATCAGGCACAGATTGTTTCAAGATTTCTACCAAATCTGTAAGAGTAAATAGTCTTGATGTTAAAGAATCCCAGAGACTAGAAAAAGAATGTTGAACCTCAAAGTGCCAAAAAAAAGAGAAAGACTTTCAAATTCATTTTACGAAGTGAATGTAATAGCATGGTCTCTAAAACCTGACAGAAAATTACAGACTCTCAGGAATATCATTGCAAACATTTTAACTATATTAGCAAACAATCCACTAGCACTTCCAAAAAGTAATAAATCATGACTAAGTTGAGTTTATTATAGGAATGCAAGGAAAATTCAATATTAGACAATCCACTAATATTAAAAGAGTTAATGAGAATAATCATGTGATTATCTCCATCTTTGCAGCAAAGGTATGACAGAATGGAGCACTCATTCATGTTAAATATACTCAAGTAGAAACTGATGGTAATTGATTAACATTGTACCTCTGCCCCAAAACAGCATCTTAATATTGAAACAAAAGAGGCTTTCCAACTAAAGTCAGGAACAAAGCCCACTATCTCCTCTACTACTAAACATTGTGTTGGGGTTTTAGCTAATGAAGCTTGGGAAGGAAGAGGTGAAACTATTTGCAGAGGATTTTCTATCTGGGAAACCCAAGGAATTTGTAGAAACACTGTGAGAACTTAGTAAAGTAGCAATTTATTAACAGAGAAATATCAGTAGCCTTCACAAGACAAAAAAGAGTGCATACTCTGATTCCATTTAAATGAAGTTCAAAATAAGAAAAACTTACCTATGGTGTCAGAAATCAGTGCCCACTTGTAGTCACTCCCTCCCCAAAGGTAAGCACTATCCTGACGTCATCGCCAATTAGTTTTATCTGGTTTTGAACTTGATATAAAAGGAGTCATAACGGATACATTTTTTTTCAACCGTCCCCTTTAGCTCAACAAGGACTGGAAGGGTACAAGGAAGCTTCTGAGGTGCTGGTAATACTCCGCTTTATGATCCAGGTGCTGGTTCCGAGGTGCATTCACTTCATGAATATGAAACTGTCCACTTAATGATTTATGCACTTTTCTGTATGTATAATCATAGTTCAATAAAAATGTTTACTAAGAAGAATAAAACACTATATATACACACACACACACACACACACACACACACACACACACATACACACAAACCTTAACTAGTTAGGAAATAGACTTATAATTTCCCTTTTATGATTTCAAAAAAGAGAAATGTGTAAACTTAAGACATGTCCAAAACCTATGAGGAAAGCATAAAAATAAAACACGTAAAAGACAAAGTCTTGAACAAAATGAAAAGATTATACCATATTTTTAGGTAAGACTCAACATCAAAACATGTTTTTCCCTTAGGTTAATTTATAAATTTAAGCTATCCCAATAAAAATTACCATGGTTTTGTTTTGTTTTGTGTTTTTAGAGAACACAGGAGAGTAACTATGAAACTGGAAAGAAAAAAAATAGAGGGAACTAGCCCTACCAGACATTAAAACATACTCTTAAATCCTCCCACTACTACATATATACGTAACCAAATACACACATATAAGTACACATATGACTATGAGATGTGCTATATATTCTGTACTATAACATTTTTCATTCAACAATATATTATGAATGCCTTTCACTATCCATACTTTGCTTTAAACAGTTGCATAGTATCTCATTGCCTAAATGTACCAATTGGTGCTTTGTTTTACACAATTACAAAAAATATTGCTAGAAGATCTTTGAAAATGTATCGCTGCCTACTTTTGTAATTCTTTAAGCTAAATGTATAGCTGTGGAGTTGCTGGGGCAAAGAATACACATATTATAAATTTTGATAGCTTTTGCCACACTGCTTTCTAAGGTTGTACTGGTACACAGTACTTTGATATAGATTTTAAATGTGATCAGAAAGTAGTCTTAAAATTCACTGGAAGAAATATGAGCTTAGGCTCAAAGCCAATTTCCCTCATTTAATCTTAGATGAGCAAGTCAGGGAGTTTGGTAGAGCTATATAAAGTCTCTAAGGAGTGAAGGAAAATAATCAATTTGACAAAGTGTACATAAGTAGCTTGCTCTAGAATGTTAATGGATTTCACCTTGCCATCTGAATTTCAGCAATTGAGTACCATAGAACTCTGTGCTACAGAATGTTTTTTTCTGCTGTAGGATTTACTGTAGAAAATTATTCAGTGGTTAAATTATAGAAATATGCATATAAGAATAATTGTTCAGGCAATACCTTTTTTTTCTTTTATAACTGATACTTATTTTAAAATATTTCTCATCTTAAGGCTATTTCCAACTCACAAAATGTTGCTGTGAAGATCATATATTTTTCTGTGGCTCTCCTAGAAATGAATTTCTGGATTAAATAATGTATACTTTAAAAGTATTGGTAATAACTGTTAAATTGCCATTGAAAACCAGTATAGCTTTTCAGAAACTCATCAACAGGGTTTCTTTTTTTAAAAATACGTTTTTAATGATCTCAGAGAGAGGAAGGGAGAGGGAGAGAGAGAGAAAAATCAATGATGAAAGAGAATCATTGATCTGCCTCCTGCAGGATCCCTGCTGGGGATCCATCCCACAACCCTGGCATGTGCCCTGACTGGGAATCAAACTGTGATCTGGTTCCTGGGTATATGCTCAACCACTGAGCTACACCTGCTGGGCCAACAGGGTAGGTGTACCTGTTTCCTCGTAACTGGATGTTATCAATCTTAAAATTGTTCCCTTCTGCATGAAAAGAAGAAAAGTATTCATTTGTTGATAAACAACATTTGTGGAAAACAAATCTAAGTTTTGGGGGGAGTTTGTTTTTTATGTATTATATGAATGAACTAGAGGCCCGATGCACAAAATGTGTGCAAGAGTAGGCCTTCCTTCCCCCAGCTGCCGGCACTGGCTTCCCTCGCAGCCCGGCTTCGTCCAGAAGGACATCTGGTGTAATTAGCATATTATGCTTTTATTATTATAGATACTAATTGGGCTATGTCTGAGATAGTGAAATCAAAATAATGTCTTTATTTTTTTAATATATTTTTATTGATTTCAGAGAGGAAGGGAGAGAGAGGTAGAAACATCAGTGATGAGAGAAACATTGATCTGCTGCCTCCTGCACAACCCACACTGGGGATCAAGCTGGCAAGTGGGGCATGTGCCCTGACCTGGAATGGAACCGTGACCTCCTGGTTCGTAGGTCAATGCTCAATTACTGAGCCATGCCAGCCAGACAAAATAATGTCTTTATTAATATAGGACTTAGCACAATAGTTTTCAAAGTGTGGTCTGCAGACAGGAGCAGTGGCATCACCTGGGAACTTTTAGAAATGCAAACTCTCAGGTCTCACCTGAGACCTACTAAATGAGAGACTCTGGGGGAGGGGTCAGCTATCAGTGTTTTATCCAGCCCTCCAGTGGCTCTGGTGCACACTCAAAACCCGAGGACCAATCACTGATTTAGAAAAAGCTTGGGCAGGAGAAACAAGAGAGAACCCCATAAATTTTAAATGGGGGTGTTAGTTAGCAGTAAGCTCAGTATGATTCAACAATGTGTCTTTACTCCTGCTTGAAATAGCTAATATGATATCAGTCTATGGGTTGAAAACGTAATAAATGCTCACATATGCAAAGAGGATATTACATTTATTTTCTCAAATGGACCCAATCTTCATTTGCCTGTATTTTTACAATGGCAGGGCTGGGAACAGCGCCATTTACATTGGTCAACTAACAATTTCAGTCTTTTAGTATCAGTATTTTGTTTTGTTTTTTCCTCCTGCTCCTTGTGTTCTGGCTTTGGTGGAGGCCTCTGCTGCAGGTTACTGCTCTAGTTTGATTCCGGGGCTGGTGCCTATGGAGGTGTCTGCTGCTGGTCTAGTGGGGCCTTTTGAGGTGGGTTGCCTACTGTTTGCCTCTGATTGCACAGTCCCAGCACTATGGTCTCTTTGCCCTGATGTCAGGGCTCCACCAATCTACCTGATCTTAGCAACTCCATATCTACACCCCTAAGCCCCCTATACCCACACACATCTTTGGCATATACAGAAACTCCTAGATATTAATGCCTGAAGCACTGTCTCCATTTCATATACCTAGGTACTTCCCCTCACTCCAATGCTGCTGAGCCTCCCTGGATGTAGAAGACAAGCTGACACTCCCAGGACTGCCGCCCCTCCTAAGCAATGCCTGGAGAAGCAGGTCACAGGGCCATCGCACATACCACACGTCTACATATGTGAGAGTTACAAGTCAAACTAGAAAATGATGTTCTCTCGTCACAGGCTGGCAAATATATCAAATAGCAGATCATACCAAATCATTGGGAAGAGCACAAACCCATAGTTAACTTCATGTTCCACCCCAGGCCATGATTTGGCAGTGACTGTTGCTGGGCAAGAGTGAAGTGGACAAAGGGAAAAGATTTCCTGCTGGCTTGCCATTCTGGTTCCCTGCAATCATTGGGAATATCCACAGAATAAACATCCACTTTCTCTTGGAGGGAGAGAGGGAGAAGATGGTCCTTTCATCCCCTCTTGATCTCTCTTTACCCACCTGTACCCCCTCCATCTGATCACAAGATTTCTCTTCATTCCACACAGTCTGAGTCAGGTGATCTTTGCTCACAACACATGCCCAGCCTCCATGTCCACCATCACTCAAGCACCTTACAGGAGCCTGAGGTTTAAAGGCCAGGTTCAAATTTAGAAATCTTGGCCTCTTAGAGTTCCCAGCCCAAGGCCAGTCCTCTTTTTCCCACCCTAGGCACTGTCACACCGTGAGGAACCCCCTCATGCTTGTGACAAGCTCTGTATCACCTCTAACTCCCACAAACAGCTGTTTGATCATCACACCTTGTACCTAGGGGTATACACTGTGGCAGCACAGTCCAGAAGGAACCAGGGGAGAGCCCCATGCAGGCTCTGGAAGTGGGTTCAGGTAACAATGCCGGGTCTTTGGTATGTGAGGCATGCTCTACAGGGGCCCCACCAATTCCACATCTTAGGGGGAGCACTGGAATGGGGGCCTCTAGAGTACTGGCAGGCCACCAGCCCCTCTGCTCTTAGTTTTTTTCATGCCTGTCTGGACTTCGCTACTCAGCAATTTGATTATGGTTTAGAAATTAAATAATTATTTTAAATTTTGTTGTGAATGGTTTGTGTTGTATAAAAATATTTTAGAGATACATTCAGAATTTGGATTGTCAAATTCAGAGCTTTGCTTTAAAAACATTATAGTGGCACTCGCCTCCAAAACTTCTTATTCAGAAGGACAGGAATCTTCTTGTTGTTTTAGGCTCCATGGGAGTTTCTGATGAAAAGCCAGGTTTGGGGATCACTCTTTTAAATAACTCAAAAGGTCCCTTCTTACATGAGAGTACATGATCTTAAGGTGACTTCAGGCTGGTTAATGTGTTTCTCATAAAAATAGTAGTTGAGAGCCACATCTTTAGGGGGCAATTAAGTTTCTAGCAAAAATATTTTTTTCTGGGGTGGTTCATCAGTAATTGGAAGCCTAGGGATTTGAGAAAGAAAGAAAATGTCAGCTCCATGTTAGTTGACTCCTTAGTATATTGAAAATATTTCTATTTTTATCTCTACATCCCTCATAGATGAAATCTAAAAATGTAGGAAGAATTACTAAATATAAGGCCTATTAATATCTAAGTAGACAAAAGAGTTTCAGGAAGCACTGCTTTCAAGTTTTTTCAATGTTTTATTGCCTACTAGGAGGGGAGGAAGCACAGATTACCGAATGTAGAGCTCCAAACCAAAATTATTTCAGCTTTCGTTTCTCTAACAGGCATGTACTAACATTACTGTCTAAATGAGTTCATAGAGCTCACTCCACCTTATTAAAATGAGGTTTTACTTAAGTCATAGGAGATTGCAAACTAGGTAATAACTGTTGAATGTTTAATACTCAATGTATTTATGGGAGACACAATAACACTTCTCTGCTTATAAATATATAATAACATAATGGAAGTTACCCATTAAAATTTTAATATTCAATAAAGAGTATATCTGTAATGCGCTTGTCCCCAGAGTTCTATGATGGTATATTTGGGGAAGAGAGAGAAGTTGGTGGGAGAGGCATCAGTGAAGATGCTTGACTATTAAAATGAAATGCTTTTCCCTCCATTTCCTTTTTACTTTGCAATGTTGCATCTCATTTCAGTTATGTTTCACTATTGTCTTAGAAGAGGGCAGAAATAGTCAACTGAGGACACAGCTGCAAAATATTCTGATTGATGGGGAATGTTTTTATTTCAAAGATTTATTTTCTTATTAACAGATTCTGGGTAACTTAGTAACCTGGCTTTAAACACAGGAGACGTAATGATTTTCATCTTTTCCCCTTAAACACACAGTACAAGAAGAATTTCAGACTAGATGCCCCAGGAGGAAAGTGATTGTCACTACCCCAACAAGTGCCTCAAGTATCATCATACTTTTAAACCATTGATACAACTCTGTTAAACAGGACACAAGAGGTACTGTGGACAGGAAGGTGTCCCTGTCACACCCAACCCCTCATTCCCTAGTCCTCTGCAGGAGCAACAAGTGTGGGCAGTTTGTTTTCTAGAAATGGACCTGTAGATACAACTATATATGTGTGAATATGTTTATAATCATACACTTACATATAATAGTGACCCAAAGACCAACTGACTCAGCAGAAATTCAAATCTTCATTCATTTGACATAGCCTGGCATTTTTCTATTCCAGATATCTAGTACCAGTTATTAGGAAAAATGGCCAACTTAATAATCTTTGTTATATTTGAGAAAAGGCTAAGGAATCCTATATAATAAAGAGCTAATATGCTAATTAGACCAGATGGTGGAACGACCTTCTGGAACAACCTTCAGGAACAACCTGGGGGCGGGGGGCGGGACTGCAGAGCCGAGAGGCAGCCAGGGCGAGGGCCGAGACCCTTGCATGAATTTCGTGCATCGGGCCTCTAGTGACTTAATAAAATAATTTATAAAACCACAAAAATAATTAAACAACAATAACTGGAAGGTCACAGAACAAGATTCTTGTTTTTTAATTCCACCACTCCTCAGTTGCCACTGCGTTGCAAGTCTCATGAGGACCATTAGAGTTTATGAGAAAGACAGCAAAGATAACATGCCTGAGGAAGGAAGTAGGGGAAGGTGCAGGTGAACTCATCTTAAGGGTTTGATCTGTTTTCCAAAAGTGGGAATTTTATGGGAGGTCTCAGGAATATCTCAATAGCATATTCATCAGCTTTCCCAGTGTGTCCTTTAATGTGCTGATTCATCAAAATGAGCATATAGCAGGGTTAGGGTCATTCTCTGGTAAGTTTCATCTTCAAAGAATGTCATCAAAGAGGGAATGGGACCAAGGTGAGTCTGTCCCCATAGGGTCCGGAATGTATAAACCATTTGCTCCTAAGTATCCCTTGGTTAGGGAAGATAAGACCTTGCAATTTATTACCTGGCTATAAATTGCTCTGCTGACTTATTATCTGGCTGTAATTGCTTGGCTGTTTAACTATTTTTCTCAGTTTCCCCATTCCACTCACCAAGGAACTTTCCTAGCTTCTTATTATCCTGCCTCAGTACTGGGAAAGGTAAACAAACAGGGCTCCCCACCTAGCTACGTCCCCATTCTGATGACCTCTAGCAAGCCATTCCCTAAATCAGATCCCCTTGCTGTACGACACAGGAATCATAAAATGTGCCGCCTGCGTCAGTAGAAGTAGTAACAACTGACGTATTCCTATCTCTCAAATGCCCAAAGCTCTTCAGAAGAGAGGAGAGGCTGTTTGGTTCAGAGTTTGTATAACTGAGAGGACATATATCAGACAGCCCAGTAGAATCTCACAAATATGATAGGACTTGGCTACATTGCCCATGTTTTTTTTAAATAAACTTTTTATTATACAGGTTTTAGATTTACAGAATAATTGCAAAGATAGGACAGAGAATTCCCAAATACTCAGCATCCAGTTTCCCCTGTGACTAACATCTTGCATTAGTACGGTACATTTGCTACAATTAACTAATATTAATGCAGTATTAACTATATTCAGATTTCCTTGGGTTTTACCTGGTGTCCTTTTTCTGTTCCAAGATCCCATCCAGGGACCACATCACATTCAGTCATCATGTCTCCTCTTGGCTGTGACAGTCTCTCCGAGTTTTCTTCTTGATGACTGCAAGTTTTGAGGAGTACTGGCCAGGTGTTTTGTAGAACGTCTCTCAAGTGGGGTTTGTCTGATATTTTCCTCATTATTAGACTGGGATTATGGGTTTTGGTGAGGAAGATAAAAGTATAGTGCATTTTTATACCTTTCTACTTTTTAAAAATTCCATGTCAATTCCTCCCTATCTCCCCCACCCCCCAACCCTGTTATTATACTGCTAGTGCCTGTTAGGATCAAGGAAACGGGGCCTCATTCTGGTACATATTACAGGAAGTCATTCTTACCTGATTGGATATCACTAGTGGGAATGGACTCCTCAGAGAGAATTTCCCGTGATGAGTTGCCTTAGAGCCACAGATTTGATGAGTGAACTGAGAAGAGGGTCCAAGCAAAGGCAACAAGTGTGGCATAGAAAATAGAACCATCCTGGCAGCTGACCTGGGAGAAGACACTGCCTGCGGGATTTTCTTTTTTTTTTTTCCTATTCTGTTTTTTCTTTCTTTATTTATTGATTAAGGTATTGCATATTTGTCCTAACCCCTCCATTCCTCCCCACCCCCACCCTTCGCTTATGCCCTCACCCCCCTGGTGTCTGTGTCCATTGCATTGGTTATGCTTATATGCATGCATACAAGTCCTTTGGTTGATCTCCTGAGGGATTTTCTAATCCTTTGAGCAATGAAGGACTGGAATGTGGAATAACAAGTGATAAAAATACGCCCACAATCAAAGGCACCTGGTCAAAGAAACACCCACGCCCCGTCAGTGGAGTAAAGGCAGGAAGTGGAGTTTATGAATATGGCAGGTATCAGGTGATGACTAAGATTGAAATGGAGCTAATCCTGGAAGTATCCTCAAGTTAAAATCCTAAGGCTCTGAAGGCGTCTAAATAAGCTAGCTGACAAAACAAATGTTCTGGAAAAAAAAAAATCAGGAAATCTCTCTCGTAAAAAAAAAAAAAAAAAAAAAGCCTTTGTTGCCAACCGTATGCACCTGCTGGCAGGTGGAGAAGGCAGATGCTTAGAGTTTCTCAGGAGTGTGTCTGAGTTAGACTTCCTCATGTCTTCTCTCATACAGTTTAAACTTGGAATCATGTTCAGAGAGTGATTTGCCAGGGCTAAGTATGCCTAACTGTCTAGGGCCATGAAATGGAACCTCGCCAACTGGCCCTTACTGGAACAGTGAACTTGGACTCTGGCCACTCAGCCAGTCAGCTATTGACCTGCCAACACAAATAAACTTCAACATTCACCTTCATTTTAGAACTCTGGTAAGGATTAGAGGAATTTAGTTATCTGAACACCATTGGTAATCTGTAAAGTGCTTTTCATTAAAAAGTATTGTCACTGTTCTGTTAAGCTCTTTGCCCAGGTCTCTGTTTCTGAAGAATGTGACAGCCCTGGATGGTTTGGCTCAGTGGATAGAGCGTCCACCTGCGGACTGAAGAGTCCCTGGTTCGATTCCAGTCAAGGGCACATGCCTGGGTTGCGGGCTTGATCCCCAGTAGGGGGCGTGCAGGAGGCAGCAGATCAATGATTCTCTCTCCCTCTCCCTTCTTCTCTGAAATCAATAAAATATATTTTTTTAAGAAAAGAATGTGACGCCCTAGCTGGTTTGGCTCACTGGATAGGGTGTCGGCCTGGAGACTGAGGGGTCCCAGGTTTGATTCCTGTCAAGGGCATGTGCTTTGGTTCCCGGCACATCCCCAGTAGGGGGTGTGCAGGAGGCGGCTGGTCTGTGCTTCTCTCTCATCGATGTTTCTAACTCTCTATCCCTCACCCTTCCTCTCTGTAAGAAAATCAGTAAAGTATATATTTTAAAAAAAAAAAAGAATGTGACAAGAAAGGAATGTGGTGATTTCTTCTCTTCATTTACCCTTTTCTTTTACATTTATACTCCAGGCATTATAGTATAGATGGTGCAAGTGAAGAAGAATAACAAAAGAGGATTCATCGAGCCCTCAGTGTGCTGGTTACAATTCTAAGCTCTTTACAGGTATTAATCCATTTAATCCTTATGACAACTCTATTATTTTGCCCATTATTACTGTTGAGTAAACTGAGATACAGAGAAGTTAAATGCTAAAGGTCAAATCGCTCTAATGTGGCTATATCAGTTGGAACTCGTTTTGGTTGTATAACTAATAACTCAAATGACATGGTTTAAACAAATTAGAGTTTAATTTTCTCTTGAGTAAAAGAAGATGGGAGGTAGGTAGTCAAAGGCTAGAATGGCAGTCTCACCATTCTTAGGAACTCAGGCTCATCTTTCTTCTTTCTCTAGATATCTTAGCACATGACTATCCTCGGGTTCTCCTCAATAGTCCAAGATGGGATTGGAATGCCAGGCATCAAAACTGTTTTAGTTAGAAGAGAAGGAAGGAGAGGGCCAAAGGGCTTTCCCAGAAGCCCCACCCAACAACTTCCACAGACACTTGACTGGTTACCCCTAGCTGCAAAGAAAGCTGGAAAATGTGTTTTTCTTTTTCTTTTTTAAAAAAAGTTGGACACATTTCTGAAGGTTCTGTAAAGGAAAAAAGAGACAATACATTTTAGACTCATGCACCATAGAATACAGTTTCTCAGAATAGAATTGTGGCTTTTGTTGGCAGGTGAAAATAAGGCTGTATTACGTTTTTATTTCCCACTTGCAGTAGTCATTTAAAAATGCAAACAAGGTGGTGTATACAATTTTTTTTTAAAGTTAGAATTTTACTTAGTTTCTAGTTTTCCCTTATCCACAATTTATAGTTGATGAGATTCTGTAACTTCATAGTATTCAAATGATTATTTTAGACTCTTACAATGAAGAATAAAAAAAGACAGAAATGGTTTTAGAAGAAATACCTTTCATATTTTTATCCTGAAATTTTTATCTGGAGGTTTTTGGGGTTTTTTCTGCAAGGCATTACTCTCAGATTTCCCTTTCAAAGAGCAAATGTCCAATATTAACATTTTCATTTGTCTTTTAAGGAAAGAAAGGAAAAGAATATTTGAATTGACATTTAGACAATTACTTAGTTGGGTTTATTGTACTTGATTATGGCTAAAACCTTTCTTTTGATCTCAGTTTCTCCAGCTATAAAGTATAGTCATTCATTTATTCATCCATTCACTAAATACTTCTGGGTTTAAAAAGTGTTGGATGCTTTATATTTGATAGTCATTTCTGTCTCATTGTTAACAAAATAATTGGGTAATGTGAAAGACATTTTTAAAGTTTGTACTTCAACAACTACTTTTACAGTTAAACAGAAAGTATTTCTTTTCATACAGATAAACCAAATTTGGTGTATTGAAAAAAGAAACTGGAAACTTTTGGAATCATAAGATAAGAATATTTTAACTATGTACACATTACACATAGAAAAACATTATGAATCTTTACATATAAGGATACTAAAAGGTAAGTATTGACAATTTTCCTTTTTAAAAATAAACAATATATTGTGACATGCCTTTGTGACATACAGTGCTCTCCCCTAGAGCTGATACAACTCTAAAATAGATATATTTGCAGAAAATATTCTTCTCGTTTATATTAATGTAGCCATATTGCTTCTCTAAGGAAACATTTATAAACATTGCTACTGTGTTCCAGAAATGTTTTAAGAAGAAAATCATTATATATGAATCCTCTACAATGGAAAATATTATAATAACGTTTCCCCTGATAGAATTCAAAATTGTGCATGTCACAGTAAACAAAGTGATATGAGTTCTGCATCAGAGCCTAAGGCTATGGCTGGGGGTCATGATTTATTTTCAGTTTGTTATTAGTACTGATTGCCTTCTGACACTAGACAAGCTATTCAAACTATTGAATTCTTTCTCTTTTTTTCTTCCTTCCTTCCTTCCTTCCTTCCTTCCTTCCTTCCTTCCTTACTTCCTTCCTTCCTTCCTTCCTTCCTTCCTTCCTTCCTTCTTTCTTTCTTTCTTTCTTTCTTTCTTTCTTTCTTTCTTTCTTTCTTTCTTTCTTTCTTTCTTTCTTTCTTCACAGCCAGCATTAGCTGTGGCAGGAAACTCAGAGCACCCAGAAGCTTCGGTACACCAGTTGGAGCCCTGTCTAAATGTGTGAGTATTGGGGGAAAGGGCCACAAATGTCATTTGAGTCCTTCAAATAACAGAAAACACAGAACCTTCCATTTCAATTATGGATTCACATAAGAAGCAAATGAAGGAAAGCAGAGTCAACGGGGAGAAAGGGAAGCAGCAAGAATAGTAAGACTGTGAAGCAGTGTTCTGTGCAAAGAGAGTAAAGATGGCAGTTACAAAAAGCTGAAAATAGTTAATAAGTAAAATTCTCAACATGCTTTTCCCATTGTGCCCTTGATCTTATTTAGAATAAGATGATTTAAAAATTTTAAACATGCACCATAGCTTTATTTTATGCCTTGGCTGGC
Organism: Myotis lucifugus; assembly: GCF_000147115.1. Lineage (NCBI taxonomy): Eukaryota > Metazoa > Chordata > Mammalia > Chiroptera > Vespertilionidae > Myotis > Myotis lucifugus. The sequence goes on from NW_005871048.1 coordinate 11,990,472, forward strand.
TAGTTTGTAGTTCGGGGACAGGTGGTAATATGCCTCCCTCTTGGCCAAAAGCTTGTCCTTCCTGCTCCTCAAAGTCAGTGTTATTTTCAGAGTATGATGCTTATAGAATTCCTTTCTGGGCATTTTTTTCTACTCTGAAAATTTTTTTCTAGATACTTCTCTCCTCTATAATAGAACACAGTGCTAAGTCCTTGCAAATACTTAATAAATCAGTAGCCTATATTGATGTTAACATTCTTAATTTAAATTCTTGGAGATTTGAGCTGTGTTGTTTGTTGAGGAACACTGACATAATAAGAAAGAGATCGTAAAAGTATGTCTTGGTGGCAAAATAGAACAATAGACAGACTTGATCATTTTTGCCAGAGCCAATCATCTCCTTGTTTGATAATCACATAGCAGCCAGTCTTCCACTAAGTACTACCTCTTACATACCCTATTCTTCTCACTCACTGCTGTGAAAAACCGTACTAATCTGACTCTGAGATCCTGTAAATTCTCTTTCCTCCTCATATCTTCCCTCCCCCAACTCTCACTTATCAAACAACCTTCTAAAATAAATAAGGAACAGCAGAAAGATGGCTCTTAGAGTAAGCCCATTTATTTTATTACCAGCACTAATAAGTAACTCCCTTCATCTCTGGCTTAAAACATCTCAAAGCAACAATGCATTCAAGATCCTTCAGGATGGTAAAACACATGGATACTTAGCTATAAGGTAGGAGGAATGATACAAAGACAATGACTAAAGTACTGAGGGAAGGTTCTTCAGCCTCAGAATGAGCAAACTTTTGTGGCAGAAACACAGCCAGGCTTGATGAGAGAAGCAGAGTATGTGGTTAAATTATTTATAACGATGCTGCAGCTGTATTGATCAGAGGGAGTTTCTCTCTTAACCCTACCTTCCCCGAACCTTAAAGAATTATGTCCTCCCTCAGATTTCACATAAATGCAGTTATAATAATAATAATAATAATAATAATAATAATAATAAAAAGAATTATATCCTCCCTCAAAGAATTATGCCCCAAAGTGAAAGGGTGTGGGGTGGGTTACTGGTGAGGATCTTAGTTAAGAAAAGACTGGTTATCCAATATAGTTCTACCATATCTAATGACAAGCAAACTGATGATCTCTTTGCATATCTCATTTCCTAGGAAAGAAATGGTATATCATTTCACAGTATGCCCTGCAGGAAAAAGATTCTGCCCTCCCTACCGGCATCATATTACCTCAGCATCAAAAAACCTAATACAAAATTGAAGCTTTCAAAGCATAGCATGGTATTAAAAGAGCATTTATATTTTAAGAATCTTGTGTACTGTTGAATCTGCACTGCCAGAACACTACCAGACCCATTGTAGGTGGTCAGTCATATTGAATAAATGAATGAATGTTCTTAGCATATTTGGATTCACTGAATGGGTTTGGGATTCAGCCACTAAAGGCCATGTGCTCAGCAGTGTGTTAGGGGGATGCTGGCTTCTATGCTAGCCTAAATTGGCCATTCTAGCTTCCTCCTGGGTAGAGTCTTGCTTGCTAGGGAAATAACATGTACTGGGGGATTAAGGATTAATTTAGAATATGTGCACACAGTTCCAACTTTCCATTGGGAAACTCTAAGACAAGAATCTATTCTTTGCCCTTAAATAAGCCCAAAGCAGTTTGCCACCCTCTTTAGGCCAAAGATTGTGTGTGATAAGCTTCTGAAGAAAACAAACTGTTAGAAGATACAGTGTCCTTTTCACCTCAGGAGAGAGGGGACTTGAAAAGAAAATGCTGCTTAATGCTACTAAGATCACCAGCACTTCACTTGAAAAAAACAAAATCCTATTCTGATGTGGAGGAGAAAAACAGTATTGGTGGCATACCAAGCTGATTCATTCCAAGAAGAAATTCTAGGCATTTGTTCCAAATGGGTGTTGAAAAACCATCTAGGACAGGTATAATGTGACATATCTACATTACAGACAACTTTGGCTAATGTGCCGCCTTTTTTCCTAATAGTTAACATTTTATGGAATTCAACCAAAAAGCACATTATTAGAAAAGGAGGAGACATTAGGTAGATGTGGCTCATTTTATTTTGTTTTTTTGTTTGGTTTGGTTGGTTTGGTGATATTTCAACAGATCAGAGAATACTAGAAATGATCAGGTTCCAACAGGAGCCTAAAAATGGCATCAGTCTTGGATTTGGGATAAGAAGGAAGCTGGAGCCCCTGCAAAGGTTCCTATCCCTCCATCCCAAATTCCTAGATGACACCTGCCCCTCCATCCCAAATTCCTAGATATGACAGATCATATGCTTTTTGCTTTTCTTTTCTTTCTTTTTTAATTAATAGCAGTATTTTAATAAAGAAATAGATATGTGTGAGCCAGAAAGCATTATAAGGAATCCTGAAATATGCAAAGCAGATGGGAACAACTTCCAATGTGCTACAGACTCAGAAAGGGCAGATTCAGGGAACAGGAAGAGCCCTAGGCCACCAGGAAGTACTGAGATGGGACAAATGTAGGCAGTAGAGCAAAAATGCTGAAGAACTTGTTATTACATCACACTCAGTAATGTATTAATAGAATTATGTCATAACCGAGCAGGATTTATGCCAGAGATGTTCAAAATTGGAAAAAAATATTAATGTCATTTGCTCTATTACTAAATTAAATATGAAAACTATTAGAAATAATAAAAAAAAAATCCAACAAGGCAACCAGAAACAAGATCAACAGACAAAAACTATAGCATTCAAACTTACTAGCAATATACACGTGAAGGATATTACTATAGACTAAGTGTATCTCCTCAAAAATTCATGTTTGTGAAGACATGACCCCTATGACATGTATTTTGAATCCTAACCACAGTGGTATCAGAAAGTGGGTGGGCCTTTGAGAGGTCATTAGGTCATGACAGTGGAGCCCTCAAGAATGAGATTAGGGCACCTATAAGGAGACCCTGGAGAGCTCTCTTACCTCTCATGCTGTGTGAGGAAACAGCGGGAAGACACAGCCACTTGCTTGTGTCTAGGTGTGAACCTCTTTGTATTTAACTTTCTATGGGTTTATTGAGTTCTTGGATCTGTAGATTAATGTTTTCCATCAAATTTGGGAAGTTTTAGCCATTATTTCTCCAAATATTTTCTGTGCCTTCCTCTGTTTCTCCTCTTTCTCAACACACACACACACACACACACACACACACACATTTTGTATTCTTATATGGAGTCCAAAATATGGATACAATACAAATTATTCAAGCATTTCTTAATTAGTGGAAATTAAATTGCTTCCAATTTTTTACCATTATAAACAATGTTACAATTAACATTATTTATATATATCTCCTTGAAGGATGCTTGTTCCAACAGATACTGAAAAGTGAAATTGCTGAGTCATTTAACATTTTAGACACTGTTGCCAAATTGCCCTCCAAAATAGCTATATCAATACTCAAAACCAAAAGTTCTTAAAGCTACACACTTAAAAATTTATATTATCACCCTAGCCAGTTTGGCTCAGTGGATAGAGCATTGGTCTGCAGACTGAAGAGTCCAGGGTTTGATTCTGATCAAGGATAGGTATCTCCTTTGCAGGCTAGGTCACGTGTGGGAGGCAACCAATCAACATTGATGTTTCTCTGTTTCTCCCCCTCCTTTCCACTCTCTCTAAAAATCAATGGAAAAAATATTCTTGGGTGAGGATTAACAACATCAAAATTTGTACTATCGATTTTTTTAATTGCTGATAACCTGATGAATGAATGATGGGGTCTCATTGTTTTCATTTCTGTTTCCTTTGTTACTATTATGGTTGCGCATCGTTTCATGCTTATTGGTCATTTGTTTTCCCCCATTTTCAAATATTTTGTTTTTATCCCTTATCCATTTTTCTATTAGTTTTTTGTTTTTTTCTTATTGATTTATAAGAAGTTCTTTATATATTCTTAAATGTATTCTTTATCTGTTGTATATGTTGCAAATGCTTTTTCCCAGTCTCATTTCTTTTAACATTGGTATCTTTGATGTACAGAAGTTTTCTCATCACCATTTGACCTATGCTCTCATCACTAATTGGAAATGTCACTGTTATTATTTAGTAGGTGAATATAAATCATGTAAATTCTAATCATGAGTTTTTTTTCTAGATTTTTTGTTTTATTGATTTATTTGTCCATTCTTATACCAATTTTTCTAATTATTATGGCTTCATTTTTCTATTTGCTATAACATTGTTCTTTTATAAATTGCCTTGGGCATTTGTGTGCATTCCTCTTTTGAATTAATTTTATTTATTTTTAATTGAATTTATTGGGGTGACATTGGTTCACAAAACTATATAGGTTTCAATTGTACAACTCAACAAAACATCATCTGCACACTGCATCATGCGTTCATCATCGCAAGCAAAGTCTCTTTCTGTACCCATGTCCCCATTTCCCCCCCTTTGCCCACATTCCCCTACCCCCTAATTCTCTTTCCCTCTGGCTATCACCCCACTGTGTGTGTTATAAATATACTAGAGGCCTGGTGCATGGATTCATGCACTGGTGGGGTCCCTTAGCCTGGCCTGTGGGGATTGGGCCTAAACTGGCTCTCTGCATCCCCCGAGGGTTCCCAGATTGCGAGAGGGCACAGGGGAGGAACCGTAGGAGAGCTCCAGGGCATGTCCTGCACGTCTTACCCAGTCCCAATAGGCCAGACCCCAGCAGCAAGCTAACCTACCAGTCAGAGCATCTGCCCCTGGTCTAATGGTCGAATGAACAGTCAGACACTTAGCATATTAGGCTTTTATTATATAGAATATATGGTGTTTTATTTTTGCTTAATCCCTTCACTTGAATGTTTTATTGCAATTGTTTTGGATTTACAGATTAATTAAGAGACTGAAGAAATTCATTGTTAACAGATTGTCTTACAAGAGATACTGAAGGATATCTTCAGAATGAAAGGAAATGACTATAGATAATTAGAGATGATGAGCACCAGAAATTATAAATTTATGAGTAAATAAATACTATATATATATTTTTCTCTTAATTTCTTTAAAAACATGCATTTTTGTTAGATTGTGTAAATCAATAATTATAAGACTATATTGTTGCATTTATAACATGTAGAAGTAATATGCATGACAATGAGGGAGGAGAACAGGAACTACTACATTTTGGCAGAATAAATCTAAAGTAGATTTGGATCAGTTAAGAGTTATATTTTAGTCCCTAGAGTAACTATTTAAAAATAATAATTTTGTTAAAAGTCAGCAAAAAAATAAAATACATATACTAATAAATATTTAACACAAAAAAGACAATAAAGGAGGAACAGAAGAACAAAGACATAAGACATGGAAAAACAACTTTAGCTAACTGGTATTCATGGAACACTCCACCCAACAGCAGAATACATATTCTTTTTAAGCACACAGGGAGTATTACCCCCAAACAGATCATATAATAAGTCAGGGTCAGCAAACTATAGCCCAAGGGCCAGCTACCTAATTTATTTTTCATCCTCACCTGAGGATATTTTTTTAAATATATTTTTTATTGCTTTCAGAGAAGAAGGGAGAAGAGAGAGATAGAAACATCAGTAATGAGAGAGAATAACTAATCAGCTGCCTCCTGAACATCCTACACTGGGGATCAAAACTGCAACCCACATGGGCCCTGACTGTGTATCGAACCATGACCTCCTGGTTCATAGATCAACGCTCAACCACTGAGCCATTCCGGCCTGGCTAAGGTTATATTTTTATTGAATTTAGAGAGAGAGGAAGGGAGAGAGAGAGAGAAACATCCATGGATTGCCTCCATATGCCCCGGCTGGGGATTTAACCAAAAACCTAGGTATATGCCCTGACAGGGAATCAAACCCATAATCTTTTTGGTGTATAGGACAACACTCCAACCAGCTAAGACAAGCCTCTTGTCTGGTTCCCAGCCAACTAATTTTTAAAAAACCTTTTAAACCATTTTTAAGTGTACAATGCAGTGGCATTAATTACATAATATTGTGCAACCATTATCCCTACCCAAAACTTTTTCATCATCCCAAGCATAAAATCAGTACCTATTAAACAATAATTCTCTATTCTTCGTTCCCTTCAATCCCTTAAATCTACTTTCTGTCCCTATGAATTTACCTATTCTAATATTTCATATAAGTAAAGTCATACAATATTTGTTCTTGTGTGTCTGGCTTATTTCACTTAAAATAATGTTTTCAAATTCCATCCATACTATAGCATAGTTCATTCCATTTTTTAGCCTAACAATATTCCATTATTTGTATATACCACATTTTTTTATTCATTCATTTATTGATCAACACTTGGGTTGTTTATATCTTTTGGTTATCGTGAAAAACACAGCAGTGAATATTAGTGTACAAGTATCTATTTGAGACCCTGTTCTCAATTTTTTTAGGTATATACCTAGAAGTGGAATTGCTGAGACATATAGTAATTTTATGTTTAGCTTTTGAAGGACCATTGAACAGTTTCCTTTAGTGGTTGCACCCATTTTACATTCCTACAAGCCATGTACAAGGGTTCTAATTTCTCTCTATTGTCACCAATACATTAAATTTTTTAAAATTATAGCCATTCTAATGGGTATGTGAAATGATATCAATTGTGGTTTTGATTTGCATTTCCCTAATGACTAATGATGTTGAGCATCTTTTCACATGCTTATGCAGCTGCCTATTTTTGTAAATAAATGTTTATTTATTTACCTATTGTTGATGATTGCCTTCATCCCATAACAGCAGTTGAGTAGTCAAAGACTGTATGGCCGCAAGTATAAAATGTTTACTAGCTCACTGAGCCAGAAAGAGTTTGCTCGCTCCCATGTTAGAGCATAAAAAAGCTTCATTATTTTTAAAACATTGAGATCATTCAAAGAATGGTCTCTGTTCAAGCCAGAATTCGATTAGAAATCAACATAAAAAAATATGGGAAATCTGGAAATACTTAGAAATTTGGGATAATTTTGAAATTACAGGGGGATTTTGAATATTTCTAACTGAATGGAAAAAAAAAGACAGCATATCAAAATTTATAGAATGTAGTTAACCTAATACTTAATGGGTAAAGACTGAATACTCCCCTATGACTGGGAATAAGGCAAGAATGTCTACTCCTGTCACTTTTATTCGGTATTGTACTGGATGTATCTAACCAGAGTAATAAGGCAAGACAAATAAATCAAAAGCATACAGATCGGAAAGGAAAAAGTAAAACTTCTTTTTTTTAATATATTTTATTGATTTTTTTACAGAGAGGAAGGGAGAGGGATAGAGAGTTAGAAACATGAATGAGTGAGAAACATTGATCAGCTGCCTCCTGCACACACACTGAGCCAAACCGGTTAGGGCAGTAAAACTTCTTTAGTTACAGATACAGATGGTGCATGACAAGATTTGAACTTCAAACTTTGAATCTTGATATTTTCCTGGGCTAGCAATGTGTGGTATGATACTCTCTCTTCCTAATGGGAAGGGGCAGCAAGCTCCCAGTCAGCCACCTGGTCATGAGGATAAACAGCCCATACTCTACAGCAGCGGTTCTCAACCTGTGGGTCGCAACCCCTTTGGGGGTTGAATGACCCTTTCACCGCGGTCGCCTAAGATCATCGGAAAACACATATATAATTACATAATGTTTTTGTGATTAATCACTATGCTTTAATTATGTTCAATTTGGAACAATGAAATTGGGGGTCACCACAACATGAGGAACTGTATTAAAGGGTCGTGGCATTAGGAAGGTTGAGAACCACTGCTCTACAGTGTAGTATTAAAAGCATTTTTTACTTAAGATGTTTTCAACTTACAATGGGGTTATCAGGACATAACCCATTATAAGTTGAGATGTATCTGTAATATGATAAGAAATCTACAAATAAAATCTACTGGAATAAATGAATTTTGCAATACTGCAAGATACAGCTCATGCAATTCTTAGCTATATCTATATATATCTATATATATCTATATATATCTATATATATCTACACTGAGTGGCCAGATTATTATGACCACCTAACGTTTGTCGGCAAATTAGCTATAATTTCTCGCTGAAGTTGCTAGAGGGCCAGACCATTATAAATAGGGAAGCAGGTTGTTTACCTCGACAGTAGAAGTGATTTTTTTTCTGAAGATATGGGTAAACAACACGATTTAACAGCCTTTGAATGTGGGATATATTTGAAAGTGAGTGGCCAGATTTATTATGACCACCTGACGTTTGTAGGCAAATTAGCCGTACACTGCATCGTATGGGATATGGAAGCTGAAGGCCTGTTTGATCACCTTTGCTGTCTGCAGTTACCAAGATAAAACGTCCCCAATTCACACAGGAACACAAGGATTGGACAGTCGAGAATTGGAAAAAAGGTCATGTGGTCTGATGAATCACGTTTCCAGTTGCATCATGCAGATGGCAGAGTGAGAATTTGGCAGAAACAGCATGAAAGCATGCAACCCACATGCATGAGTACAACCCTTCAAGCTGGTGGGGGCAGTGTTATGGTTTGGGGCATGTTTTCCTGGCATGATTTGGGCCCTTGAATTTGTGTGGAACAACGTTTGAATAGCACAACATACCTAAGTATCGTTGCTGATCAAGTTCATCCTATCATGTTGATGGCATATCCCAATGGAGATGGCTTCTTCCAACAAGACAATGTGCCATGCCATGGTGCTCGTATTGTGCAGGAGTGGTTTCAAGAACATGAGGGAGACTTTACCTTGCTTAGATGGCCCCACAATCACCAGATCTCAATCCAATTGAGCATTTGTGGGACGAAGTTAAAAGAGCCATCAGGCAGCTGGTCCCACAACCATTAAATCTCACAGAACTGGACAGTGCTATTCATCAGGCATGGCGTCAGATTCCTCGCATCATTTTTCAACATCTTGTGGAGTCAATGCCAAGAAGAATTGCCACAGTATTGAAGGCAAAAGGTGGCCCAACGAAGTGCTGATGGGGTGGTCATAATAATCTGGCCTCTCTCTCTCTCTCTCTCTCTCTCTCTCTCTCTCTCTCTATATATATATATATATATATATATATATGCCTAAGTGACAATCGCAACCAAACGGACGACTGAGCAGGCTGCATGGGGCGACCAGGCCGGCAGGGGGTGACCAAACGACCGAACAGCAGTCTGGGTGGGGCGACCAGGCCGGTGGGGGGGGGGCAGTTCGGGGTCACCAGGCCAGCTGGGGGAGGCAGTGAGAGGTGACCAGGCCAGCAGCGGGGGTATTAAGGGGTGACCAGGCTGGTGGAGGGGGGCAGTTAGGGATGATCAGGCAGGCAGGCAGGTGAGCAGTTAGGAGACAGTGGTCCTGGATTGTGAGAGGGATGTCCAACTGCCGGTTTAGGCCTGATCCCCAGGCAGAATTTTGTGAACTGGGCCTCTAGTGTCTATATAAAAGCAATGAACAACCCAAAAATAAATTAAGAAATCAGTTTCATTCGCAATAATAAAATACTTAGCAACACACTTATCAAGTGTAATATATCTGATCACTAAAAGCTATAGAGCAGAGCTAAGAAAATTTTTTAAAAATCTGAACAAATGGAGAGATATTCTAAAGTTTTAAAACTGGATTGTGAGATGATTCCACAAATCCATAATTTAATAAAAATCACTAAACTATACACTTAACAATTGGTGGGTTTAATGGAATGTAAATCATACCTCAATGCAGCTGTTTAAAAAATGGTATTTTAAATTACAACTCTGGGTTCAGGTGTTAGGATGCATTTATGTCAGAATGCTACATTTTATGTTGATACTTTTCAAATAAAAACTATTGAAGTAAATTTGAGGGTTTATTAAAACCAAGATCTTTTTATATTATTCTAGTCTCTAATTCTTACATTAAACTGCTAAACATTGATCATTATAGATTTCAATTGCTAAACCTTCAAAATGCAATTATTGTCTGTGTCCACAGTTTAAAAAAAACTTAAAATGTATATTTTGTTAATGTTATTTGTTGAAACTATTGTGTTATGTTGATTACCATTAGATAGAGAAAGCAGAGTGTTGTGAATGAAAATGAAGTCAAAGCTGTGGGTCTGCTTACAATTATTTCTATAATTGCCATGGCCGTAGAGCAGTTGTATTGGAAAGTGTTGTCCTTTACATGGAAGTTGGAAATTAGCAGATTTCCCACAGCATGTGACCCTTTATTGCTAGTCTAGCCCAGCCGGTGTGACTCAGTGGTTGAGCATCAACCTATGAACCAGGAGGTCACAGTTTAATTCCCAATCAGGGCACATGCCCGGGTTGTGGGCTCAATCCCCAGTGTAGGACATGCAGGAGGCAGCCGGTCAATGATTCTCTCTCATCATTGATGTTTCTATCTTTCTCCTCCTCTACGGTCCTCTCTGAAATCAATTAAAAATATTGTTTAAAATATATATGCTAGTCTTCTCATTGTGAAAAATTCACACGACATAATCCCTCTATTAACAATCTTTCTCTTAGGTGAGGAAGTCTTTCATGAAGCAGCATGTGTTATGTTAATTTCATGATTTTTGAGAAATATGAATTAATCTCCTAAAATTTTTGTTTCCTTTGTGGAGTAAAGTTTGACATTAATCTGTATGATATTAATCTTATTTTGTTTTTGGAAGTAAGAGAAAAAGTAAAGCATCTTTTGTTTGGCACCTATTAACTGTCTTACCCTGTGTCTTTGAAGTGCAATTTCAGGGGAAATTTTAACGTGGTCTTCATTTTATATGCCTGTCATCTTTGAAAGGTCTTTACTGCTCCATAGTGCTCTTTGCACACTGACAACAATGAAGAGTGGTAAATGCCACCAGGCATCTGAGTAAATGCTCAGGACCCTATCTGGGTTCTAACTTCTGGACATGGATCTGGACTCAGGCAGTTCTCCTTCCTGCCACTGCAGCAGCTGATTCTAAGAGCCATTCCAATCCCCTCAACTTCTTCTTGGGTAGGAATCTAAGCAATCGATAAGGATAATTTTGCCTGGAGTATTTCCTAGAAGAAAGTGATCAAGTGGACAGAAAAGAGTGGGAAAGAGTGGCAGCTAATGTTGCCCTATGGTGAAGGGATCCTAGAGGTCTTAGCATTAAAAGTAGGAAGAGTTAGCCCTAGCTGGTTTGGCTCAGTGGATAGAGAGTTGGCCTGAGGACTGAAGGGTCCCAGGTTCGATTCCAGTCAAGGGCACATGCCTGGGTTGCAGGCTTGGTCCCCAGTGGGTGGCAGGCGTTCAATGATTCTCTCTCATCATTGATGTTTCTCTTTCTCTCTCCCTCTCTCTTCCTCTCTGAAATCAATAAAAATATATTTAAAAAAAGAGTTGGAAGGGTTAGATACCATTTTATTCAAAACCAGTCATTTCCCAGAACATAAAATTATCAGTTACCTACCTGATATCTCCCTTTCCTTGTAACAAACCCTTGATTTTGTTTAGAGTAGCGATCAATGTTCCCAGAGTAAAATAATCACCTTCTAGCCTTCCTTGCAGCTAAGGGTGGACATGTGACCCATTTCTCACAAGGGAGATGTAAGTGGAGGTCATTGAATGGAGTTTGGGGGAACGTTTTTAGGGAAAACATTTGGCTTGTATGCCTCTTTGTCTCTACTTTCCTCCTCCCTGCTTGTAAAACAGGCGTAAGATTAGTTGTTCAGCTCTAACACTGTGATTTTTATCATGCCCAGAAGCCATTCTGGGCATGGAAAATTTCACTTTTAGAGCAATCTGTCAAGTATTGTTAATATTAAAGAGGAATCCATTCAGCTACAGATCTCATTTGGATTCTATTAGTTTTCCTTACGAAAGCAAAGAGCATGCACAAGGTTCTACAGAACTTGAGGAGAAGCAGCTTCAAAACAAAAAGCATTGTGATGGTGTCTTCCCCCCTAAGGACCCCCCCCCCCCCCCCCCCCGCCCCCATGAACACTCAGCATGTTAATTTTTGCTGCTTGTCCTAATAGGCTATCTGGACCAACACAGAAGGAAAGCAACACATTGAAGAGGGGGACCAACGTTCTGGTAGAACAGTCAAGGAGTGATTATTGGACATTTAAGAAGAGGTGTGCAGGGAAAAAAAAATTATGTACTTTTAGACTTCTGGGCCAAAGAGGAAAAAATTTTAAACGACCAAAAGAAGAGGCAAATAAGAAAAACCCCTGTCTCATCAAGCCTGCAAAATCCTATGCTCCTGTAAATTAGGTCATTTCCACCCTGCACCCTGCCACTGATGCTGAGCCCAGTGCAAACTCTGCCAACCTGCTTAAGGAAAGTGGTTCACCCTGTAGTAAATCTTACATTTGTGTCTAATCTAATTATCGCTGGCAGAGATGTATATTTAGTAGGAAACCTCAGCCCTTATCGCTCTCCACCTTTTCAAGAAAGGTAAGACTGCCTAGAGTGAATAGACCAGAACTGACTTTGTTCAGCCAAGTTTTCTTTTCAACAGAAGCAAAGATTGTCAGGTATGAATGAAGCAGGAAGAAGACTGAGAGGCCATTGCTGCTGCAGCCTCCTAGGGGAGCTGCTATTTTAAAAAGAAGTGTAAAATGTGAGAAACATGCACTGAATGTTTAACTCAATCACTGAAGAGAATGACTGGAAAGTGAGTTAGTCGCATAAGTAAGGGTGACAGTGTTTGTCCAGGAACCTTGCTGGCAGGAATGCTTTTTTATTTATTTATTATTTCATTAAGGGAAGGTTGAGTATCAGGAGGATATAGAGATACAATCGACCTTACACACTTAGAGCGTTGAAAATACAATCCTCGTATTTGTTCTCATCTCAGAAGCGCCGGGGTTGGCCTTTGTTACCTATTGGATTTCAGGAAGGCTGACTTGAGATGCGGTGTTGCCATTTCCTGGGCCCTCACTTATTTTTTCTTTTCTTTTCTGTTTTTCCGGCGCTGGCAGCCAGATCCTTTGTTGTGCCTCCTCTGCATTCATTCTCTCTGCCCTCGCACCTCCAGACAGGGTGGTGGGGGTTTTTCCTGGTCCTCGAGCTGGGAGCTCCGGACGGCCACCTTCCCGGGCATCGGATAAAGCACCACTTTAATCACCCAGTGGGTGTCCGGGCTGGGTCCGCGCCACACGGGAGCGGCCCCTCTTTTGTGTCGGGTGTTTGTCTCGGCAGCGGCCGGACCCCGGCGGGAGGCGTGGGCCACGACCCCCGAGGAGGCGGGGCTCGGCGCGGGCTCCGCCTGCTGTGGGTTTCACCGCTGCCGCCCTTGTTTGTTCCGTTACATCGCCCTGCACCGTCCGCTTCTCCGGGAGCCAAGCACAGGGCTGCCCAGAGCTGCCTTCTTCCCACCCAATCCCGCCTTTTGCTCGCCCCGGTTTCCCATTCTCCCTCCTGAACAACACACCGGCGGGGCGCTTGAAAGCAGAAAGAGAGAGAGAGAGAGAGAGAGAGAGAGAGAGAGAGAGAACAAGAGCACATCTGATGCACCTGCCTGGGTCTCCCAGAGTTGGTGAAGGGTCGTGACCATGTCTGACTCGGGGGAGATGAGTGAATTTGGCTACATCATGGAATTGCTGGCCAGGGGCAAGGTAAGTGACGGGGCGCGCGTGCGGCGCCGGGCCCCCACTCCGGGCGCTACCTGGCCGCCAGCCGTGGGCGCCCCGCTCCATTCCGGGGAGGGGCCGGGATCCCGCGTCCACTTCTCAGCTCGGCGTCCCAGCCGCAGCAGAAGGCAGAGTAGCTGCCTTTTCTTTATTAGGCGGCATCTCTGACATGTGCCGACGGGGAGTTTCCAGCGTGTTTGGGGCCAGCTGGGCGACGGGAGAGCCCCCGGGACCAGGAGGAGCGCGCTCCCAGCCCGCGGAGATGGGGGTCGGGGTTGGGGGCAGAGTAGGGGGGCGGGCGGGCGTTGGCCAAGGGGGCGCTCCTGGAGGCACCCAGGGCTGCGCAGGCCTGGTGACTTGGAGTGCGTGACCTCGCCCGTCCAGGCGCCGAGCGCGATGGGAAGGTCCGAGCAGTGAACAGGTCGGGAGGGCGGGGTCGGCTTGAGCCTGAAGTCCGACCTGGTGGCTGGTAAACAGGGCAGAAGCCTTGATCGCCCCGCCTAGGCGCTTTCAGCCTTCCTCCCAAGTCCCGAGCCGCTGCCCAGGCCCGGGATCTTTCAGGCCGGTTTCTTGTGGCGGGGAGCGGGGAGCGGGGAGATGGCGAAGAGCTGGATTTCAGCCCGGCACCTGTCCCGGAGCCGGTTCCAAATCCGGGCAAGCGCTGTCGGCGGCGCCTCGCGACCACGCCCTCGGCCGGCCGGTTGGCGCCGCGCCCGGGCAGGAAGCCTTTTGGGGAGCCTGGCCCCCACGCTGCGGGCGAGAAACTGCCGGGAGAGGCGCCTGAGTGGTGTCCCGGAGGCAGGTGTCGGGAAATGCAAAGGCCACCCTGTGCGCGGTCCGCCAGGATTTGCATGCTAGAAACCGGGTCTGCGTTTCGCCCTCTGCACCTGGAGTTTCGGGAAGAGGCGATGGCACGGAGGAAAGGGGACTCCCTGCGCACAGCCATCAGAAAGGAGAAGGATGATTCTGCAAGCCTGGGGTGAACACCTGAGGCTTCAGCCTCAGACCTCACCCCAGCTCCGCGGATATGGAGTGTGGAATGGTTTTAGCGTCAGGCCCAGACAGCCTGCGGCTGGTTTAACGCTCTTCCAGACCAAAGCGTCCCTGGCGAACGTGCTCCTCCCTGAACTCTCTCTCCTGTTCTACACACACGGAATTCACTCATCCAAGACAGAATTCTTATTAACATTGGAAGGTAGGATCGCCCCTAGCAATTACAGCCCTAGACCAGAAGTACAAATGTCACACTCCTCTTACCCTGGGCTCCGGTCTGCTCCTCCAGGGGCCTCCCCTCATGCCTGGAGACACCCTGGCCAGTACATCCAAGCGCCTTGTCACCACCAATAGCCTCCCCTTGGCCACCCACCAGGGTGCACACCATAGTCCCCTCCAGGGGAAAAAAGTCCCCAAGGAAGTGCTGGTTCTGGGCGAGGAGGCTTGCACCCAGAGGGCCAGAACCAGGCCCTCAAAAGCGCACACAGGACCCCGGTGCACAGGAACTCGGGGGTGGGGCTGGGAGGGGAACAGAGGAAAGAGGATGACATTTATTGATTACAAAATAAATAGACCACTCTCAACTGAAATATGAGTTTAGGCCTGTGGTGCTCAGACATTCTTCAAAGTGAGCCAGAATTGTATTAATACTTACCTTCAGCAGGCAGAATTTTAAATTCTGAGAGCATAGTTTAGGGGTGGCACCCAGGGATCGACATGTTGGCACCCCAGGTGATCATAGAACATGTGGGTAAACTGAAGACAGAACCATTAGTGAACCCTTAAAACTCAATAAAGTCAGGTAAACAAAAACAAGCTTCTCAGAATTAGCAATGTGTTTACCACAATATGACCACTGTAATGAAAAAAATAAAAACAAAATAACCTTTGGTTTCAACCACTGAACTTCTCTGCCTCACTCTCTCCTAGGCTTCAGCAATGGGCCTGCGACAACAGAGAGCATGCTCAGCTGACTTCCAAAGTTAGAGGGGCCCGGCCTCCCTGTGAAATCTGAGTTGGGGAGCAGGCTCTCACAATAAGAACTTGGGACAGTTCCTCCCTGCGACTTTTTTCTTCTTCGTGGTGGTGGTGGTGGTGGTGTGTGTGTCAGGAGTAGCCTTCTAACCAAGCTTACTCCCACTCTCCTCACAGACACCCTTCCACCCCCAACTCCATTTAAAACCCTCACTTTGTGTGAGATTATACAGGGTTTGAACACTGAATACCTACCTCTCTGAGTATTAGCCATAGAATAGCAGAGCTTTGAGATTTGCTTTACTTCCTCTGAGGAGTTAGGTTCCACTTTGTAGTCCAAGTTTGTAATGTAAAGAATGATGTGAAACTGGTCTAATTACACCAAGCTGGCTGAGTTCATGGAGAGCAGAGGCCAGTTAGCCTCTTGCTCCTTTCTTTCCTCCAAAGTTGAGACCACTGACAATTATTACAATTTCTTTCACTTTTCTCTGATGGCTTTAAAATTTTACAAAATTAATATATGCTTCTTCAAAATAGTCAACCTTTCCAGAAAGTTTTACAGAATAAAAGGTGGAACTTCATTCCCACCTCCAATCCCCAGTGGCAGCAGTTTGCTGTGTGTCTATTTTAAATTAAATTAGTTTATTGTTTGTTCTTTGAATGTGAAAGGTGAGCCTTTCATCTTAGGGTAACCTAAAACCCACCTGACCAATTTGATCAGCTTATTTTACTCTATTGTGATGATTACTTTAATATTTAAAGCACACTGTTCTCTACCAGTGTGATCTTTCTGCTCGGCAAACAATACATTCTAAAAGTATAGTTAATACCTGCGATAATTCTCAAAAGCTTTAAAAATCAATGTAAATGGAATTCCTTATACTTCACTATCAGAGAAACTTGTATTTCTGGAAGCTGCCTTTTGTTTCTTTTTCAAACTTGTCTCTTTGTTCTGAACGAGAGCTTTCCAAATCTGTGGTCAATATTGGTCTCTAGAATGGTTTGCCTTGCTAATTTTTTAAAGCAAGTTCATACACCTCTTGCCTTCACATTATTATACACTCTTCTGGAATCATACGACAAAGATTTAATGACAAAGAACATTGAAGGATTTAGTATACCTCTTTATATTTAGAGTAACTTACATAGTTATATTTATGTATAAATAGCCAGAAAATGCTTCTTGTTTCTTATAGTTCAATAGTTACTGTTTAGGCACTTCCAAAGAGTACCTGAATGGTTTGTCCAGTGGTTTGAACAAAGAAAACAAGCTTTGGAATGTTACATTTCATTTTGACAGAGAAACAGGCAATGATTCCATTACTCAGTGAATTGTTACTTTTAACTTTGAACATCCTTTAGACCAGTGGTTCTCAACCTTCTGGCCCTTTATATACAGTACCTCATGTTGTGACCCAACCATAAAATTATTTTCGTTGCTACTTCAAACTGTAATGTTGCTACTGTTATGAATTGTTATGTAAATATCTGATATGCAGGATGGTCTTAGGCGACCCCTGTGAAAGGGTCCTTTGACTGCCAAAGGGGTCGCGACCCACAGGTTGAGAACCGCTGCTTTAGACACAAAATTATTTTAAAAAACTTTCATAAATCTAAATTTTACTTTAAAACAAGAAGATACTTGTACACTGAAAGAATTCGGTTTAGAAAATCCTCAAATCTGGACTAATATAAAATCTTAAACATCTCATGGGACCAAAACTAAAATAATACCAAATGGTCTATTTCAGAAGGCTCAACAGATAGTTTCGGACACAATTGAAATCTAAACTTGGTGATAATGCTAAGGTTGTGGTCACTGCAATATATATATTGAGATTGGGTAAAATGTGTGATTTATGTGGGGGTACTTAAGGCAAACAGAAGATTTAGACTGAAGCAAATTCATTTGAAAACAGCTAGTTTCACAAATAACATTATAATTTCTCTCTGATGTTTTTATTACACAGTTCAAAAGATAATTTGGAAAACATGTACCTCAAACTGTAAAAGAATGTTTAAATGAGATCTTTTATGAAATTGTAAATTTCATGTTTTATATTTAACCTGTGGGCAATACAGTAGGGATGCTGGAGTGAGACCCAGATTTGAATCTGGCTCTTTGGCATTTAATATGACCTTGAGGGTACTACTTAATATCTGGGTGGAGGAATGGAGGAGTTGTGGTTGTTACATGTTCCCTTTGAAGGAAATTATATACCTATTTCACAGGGTTTTTGCAAGGCTTATGTGAATATTTTATGCAAAGTTCCTGATACTGTTATTGGCACATTAAGTACGCTCTCAATAAATGAAAGCTATTATATCTAGCTACTATGACAACAGGGTTGGGGCTTGAGACACCCTATAACTAAACTGTAATCATTAGCAAGTAGATATAAAATTGCCAGATAAAATACAGGAATTAGAGTTAACTTTGAATTTCAGATAAACAACATATAATTGTTTTAGTATAAGTATGTCCCATTCAATATCTGGGACATACTTATACTAAAAATTTTCCAGTATGTATCTGAAAGTCAAATGTAACAGGGTATCTATCCTGTTTTTATTTGCCACCCTAGGTGTAGAAATAATAAGATACAGTGAAAAGGGACCTGTTGACAACCTCTAAATATTAGCAGTGTTGTTCACCTCAAGGTGGCTGAGAGACCCCTTTGCTTACCAGTCATGCAGCCAGTACACTCCTGCCATTAATGTCTGCCAGAGCAGCACTGTGTTCCTCTTACCAAGTTTCAAATTGTTGGTCTGGTCCTACCATTTAGTAGATAAATGCCTACTAGATTTTCTCTTAAAACAAACAAAAGTTCAGCCCTGGCCAAGTAGCTCAATTGGTTGGAGCATTGACCCGATATGACACAGTTTTGGGTTCCATCCCTGGTCATGGCACATATAAGAGTCAACCAGTAAATGTATAAATAAATGGAACAACAGGTCAATGTCTCTCTCTCTCTAAAAATCAATAAAAATGTAAAGCTATTTGGTAGATTTAACATAAAAAAGAAGAAAAAACAAAAGCTTAAATGGATGGGAAGATAAGGTTTATACAACATCAAACATTAGTGTACAAATTGAGAGTATGGAAGCATGTTAAACTGAGTGGTAAGGGTCTAAGTGCTAAAGGAGTTCAGAGTAAGGGGAGTTAATCAATGAAAACTAGACAAATGAGGAAGGAGGCTCTAGATCTGCAGCTTGAAAGATGAGTAGGATTTGGCGAGGCAATGGAAATCTGAACTTCCTGGCTCACTGGACTCCCTCCCCTGAGGTTGTTCCCATAGAAACACTTTATGACAGGTGAACTTGGCCTGTCAGAGGCTTGAGTCAATAATTGATAAATGCCATTTATTGTCCCTTCACCTAGAACCTTCTGATACCCAGGAGCATAGACAATGCATGTGCAAGTCACTGTGAAGCCTGTGATTTACTTCATTGACAACCTCCTTCTTTCCCCTAAGTTCAGGTTGTTCACAACAGGGGGCAAGGTTTAGGAGTATGTGGCCATGTCACCTTGTTACTTCTCGATTAGGCCATACTACCAGTAGGAGACCGTGGCTGTTTGATTTCAGACCAAACAGATTCAGAGCCAGTGGTGCCTAAAGCACTTACTGAAATATGCATCATGGTCATTAGGACTTGACTCGGCCAGTAATTTAATCTCTTGTTGGGTATTAGGAGTCAGTATGGAAAGAGACCTGGTCAGTTTACTGAGTAGGGTATAGCCTAAAGGGTAATAGGTTCATATTTTAATGTCAGGTAACATACAATTATTGAACCTGCATAGTGTGTGTGTGTGTGTGTGTGTGTGTGTGTGTGTGTGTGTGTGTGGTGTGTTTGGGGAGTGGCAGTTTTTGGCAGGTGAAGTAGGAGACAACTGATGACATCATTGCTTGACCTTTTGGACTTCATGAAGTGGATAGATTCGAGACAGCTCATGCCTCTGTGACAGACGAGCAATTGAGCTACATCAACAAGCACAAGATATCACAATGTAGGCAAGAGTACTGAAGATCTGTGGACTGGGTGGAGGGTGTTAGGCGTGGAATAATAGGCTTCCTTGTGTTGAATTTTGACCCATATTTTAAAAGAAAGCATTAGAAAAGGAGATGCTAGGATATTCCAAACTAGGAAGGGGTGGGCACTAAGGGATAGCATCTGAAATGCAAATTAGAGGAATAATGATTTAGAAAACAAAATAATACAGATCTTTCATGTTATTCCCACTTAAAAGCCTTCGAAAGCTTTTCAACAGCTATGGAAGAGAAGCACTTTATTCCAGGCCCTCCATACTATAGTAGACTCATTTTGTGTTATTACAAGTTTACCTATCAGTCCTGCCCTGCCCTCAAACATTCTAATATGTTCACACGCACTGAAGAGAAAGGACTTTTAAAATACAGTGATTTTGCCCTGGCTGGTTTGGCTCAGTGAATAGTGTCGACCTGGGGACTAAAGGGTCCTGGTTTCGATTCTGGTCAGGGGCACATGCCGGGGTTGTGGGCTTGGTCTCCCGTCGGGGACGTGCAGGAGGCAGCCAATCGGTGATTCTTTCTCATCATTGATGTTTCTCTCTCTCCCTTCCTCTCTGAAATCAATAAAAATATATTTAAAAAATAGTGATTTTAAAAAGTACAAAACCATATTTTAAAAGTACAAAATCCACCATATGGTTTTGTACTTTTAAAAATCACTATTATTTTTTAGAAGTCCTTTCTCATTAATACATTCATTTTATCTGCTGCCTAATATTTCATGGTATGGATGTACATTATTGATGATAGAAATTTAGTTTCTATAAATAAGGTCCCCAATTAAGATCATTGTACTGATGTGAGATTACAGCCAGAGGGGAATTATTTGAGCCAGACCAACATTGAAAACAGAAACTGATTTATAAATGCTTTCTAATGGTTGAGCTTTAAAAATATATCTATGGGAACATGGTGTAGTACTTGTTACATGTAACTAAAGTCCACAGGCATTCCTTATTTCCCTCCTTAGATGAGGGTGCTGGACCCGTAGGGAGAAAGCAGCCTCAATTCCAGCATGTGGGGGCCACACAACAGGCTTTCATGCGGATCAGAAAAGTCCAGTCATTGCTTGGCCCGGCGTTCATCCCTCTGCACCTCATCCGTAAACGGAGCGTTTCCATTAAGGACAATTGCTCTTCTGGCCCCGTAGCTGTTCTTAATTCTCCTCCGCGACACCGTTATTCAATTGCCGGCTGGAGAAGAGGCCACCACTGCGGACAGTGCTGTGGGAAAACGGCACCACTTTCCACAGGGAGAGGGCTCTTGCAAACACGCAATAAAGTGGGAAGCATTTCAGAGCCTGAAGGGGATGCCGCCGCAGCGCCGTGGCCCCTTCCTTCACCTGGCGGCGCAGAGCGCCTGTTTTCTCAGTGTGGACATAAGGATGGAATTAGTCAGCCGGGAGGGCGGGGGCTGATCGAGTGCGGCTTCCAACAGCCCCAGGTACATTTGTTTCCATTTGCTTTGAAAACAAGATAGAAGAGGCGCGCTTGAGCGTGGCAGGTGGATTTTACAATCCCAGTCCCGGATCTGCGGAAGCCGCGCCTCCCTCCGCCGGCGCCCACCACGGGGTACCTGGAGCCGGAGCAGCTCCAGACCCGCCGGGCCGATTTCCCCGCGCGCTCTGTCCCCGGGGGCGGGGCGGGGCGGGGCGGGGGAGCCGCAGGGCAGCTGCGGGGCGGGGGCAGGGCTGACTTTAGGCGCGGCGGGCCTCGCTCGCTGCCGTCTCTGGAGTTCAATGCCTGTCCAGCCCCGGGAGAGGGACTCCTGCTGTGTGGTCTGCACGCGCGCCGCTTGGCAAGAACGTGTTGTGCGTGTGGAAAAGCAGAAGCAAAAAGCGGAATATGAATGGTTGGTGATCAGTCAGGGGCTGTGGAGTTCACCCCATGAATCCGCCGGAAGAGCAGGAGGAGAGCGGGGCGGGACAGGGACCCCCCTACTAGGGGAACCCCCGGCCGGCCCGTGCGGGGATCGGATGGGCGGGGTTCGTCCCGGCCGCCTCCGCAGCGCGGGTTCTGCAGTCTTGGGGCGAAGGCACTGACCCGCCCGCGCCTCGCCGCCGCGACTAGAGTCAGGAAAAGTGACTTGTCTGTGATGCTCGGTGCCGCGCTTTACCAAAGGCCAGGAAGCGCAAGATGAAGCGCAGGGGGCCGCGGGGCCAGAGGCCAGGCTGCAGGGGGCCGCCCGCCAACACGCCGGCACGCCCCGCGCTGCCCCCCGCCTCGCCGCGCCCTCACTTCCGCCCTCCAAACCCCGCAG
>NW_005871048.1:12012538-12060045 GCF_000147115.1 Myotis lucifugus
GCCGACCCCGCGGTTGATGACACCTGGCGGAGGCGAGCCTGTTAGGGGGACGGCTCAGACGCGCCGGTGAGTGGGGCCGGGGCCCCTGGGTCTCTCCCCTCGGCGCTCAGTGGGCGGGAGCCGCTCCTCCCGAGGAGCGGAGGCTGCGGAGCGGTGGCCTCGCTTCCTCTTCGCCTTCCCGGTCCCAGGCCGGGTTCCGCCACCGGTGCGCCCCCTTTCCCCTCCTCGGAGGGTCGGACTCCGGGGTGACCTGGGCCCGAAAGAGGGCGCCCTCGGGTGCGGTCATCGCCCATCTGAGCACCTGGGGAATCCGGGCGGGGCTCTTCGATGGAGTTCAGGTGGTAGAACGAATTGGCTCCGTGGAGTCCGGTGCCCGTCGCGGCTCGGGGCCCACGTCCCGCCGCCTTTTGTCTGGGCGCGCGGAGGTCGGGGCTGGAGTTCCAGGCCCCCGCGGCTCGGCCGGTCCGCCTGCCGGGGCCGCGGGCGAAGGCTCCTCCCGGCTCCGCCAGCTCCCGGAAGGCGGGCTCCCTCTGGCCGCTGTCGGTGCCAGTGGTTTTGTTTGAAGGGGTCGGATAGGCAGTTCTTAAGAACTTGTTCATTTTCTGTCGGCCCTCGTTTATTTTGAACCAGCTTAATTGTGGGAATTACCACATCACGTTTCTCTTCATCAGATGGTGCCTCCTCAATGAATATAAAATGAACACTAATTTATCTCTGGGTAAAAAACTACTTTTTATGCATCGTGCTTAAAAAGCTTGTGTAGTGCTTTATGTACAAGAAAAATGGAAATGAATTTAGATCTAACGGTGGGAAGTAAACCTCCCATAAAATGGGGTGTGAGAACCTACGTTGGACATTCTGAACAATA
This sequence comes from Myotis lucifugus, assembly GCF_000147115.1. Taxonomy (NCBI): domain Eukaryota; kingdom Metazoa; phylum Chordata; class Mammalia; order Chiroptera; family Vespertilionidae; genus Myotis; species Myotis lucifugus. The sequence goes on from NW_005871048.1 coordinate 12,013,407, forward strand.
TTTCCCTTTGAATTGTCAATTTTCTTGGAAAATGAAATAGGATGTAAGTATTCCCTGTTCTTTGATGTGAATTGTGAGGTGTGGCTGTCTTTCCCAGTTTACTCAAATTATGACATAACGCGGGCTTTTATTAAATACAGGGTGAAGCAACAGTAGGTTTACCGTTCTGAGTACATAAAACAGTTTATTCTTGTATCATTACCTTTTAATTGTATTCTTTTCCAGACGGAAAACCGTAAACCTACTTTTGCCCCACCCTGTATTTATTGAGTGATGCAGCAAGAAATGCCACAAAGACCCATTGAGACAGTTGGCTGCACTGCTTTTGTCAGGGATTAAAGCACTTTTTGTCACTTTAGGGGGAATAGAATAGCATGCATTTTTATTTAATTTCAAAAAGTGGCTCAATTCAGTTGTAATTATGCATTTGCAGGAGTTGAAATGATTGTACAAGGTTATGAGTACTTTAATGTTGCACTATCACTAAAATTGCAAGCATTCTTAGCCCCTGAAGTTTGGTATATGTGGGGGGAAAAACTGCTTAGGGAAAGAATGGGAAAACTCACATGAGGTCATCAAACCTTTTTAGTTGTGATAAGAGTCTAAATGTTCCCCCATTGAAAATAATGCAAGCTTGTACTATTGAAAGCATTTATAATGGTGCCTTCTAGCCTCTACACCCTTTCAATATTTATCGCATGCTTTTAAGATAACTGCTTTGCTATTGCAGCATGAGAACCTCAAGCATTTTACCTCCATTACAGTTGCAGCTGTAATGTGCATGACATTGGTCACATTTAATGCAGGGAATTGCTGATAATCCACCTTGTCAACAGATTTCAAGAAGGGTTCCATGAACATACTAGCTAGCTTTGTTTTGACCAGCTCTTGTTATTTGCTACTCACAAAGTTAATGTGCTATATTCTTAATTTTTATTGAAGTAATCTGCTTTTAAGGTTTCACTGAAATCTTAAAAAAGTAAATTAGTGATGGTTTGAATAGCTTCATAATTGATGAAATATTATGATTTCCTAATATTTTCTGCTAATTTTTCTCATACTTCAGTTTTTACCATGTCATGTCACTTCAGTTCTAGGCTATTGGGTGTTGAGAAGGAGTTAATGGTACAATATTTCATAGCCAAAAAGGAACTTCAGACTTAAAAATAAATCTTTCTTAATTCTTTTTGGCAAGGTAAGCACATGTACTTCTACAAGAGGTGTAAGCATGTTCATATATTTACCCACTAAGAGTCTTTGATTCTGATTTCTTTTCATTTTAAGGTTACCATTAAGAATATCGAAAGAGAGCTCATTTGCCCAGCATGCAAGGAGCTGTTTACCCACCCATTGATTCTCCCTTGTCAACATAATATTTGTCATAAGTGTGTGAAAGAACTCTTACTGACGCTTGATGACTCATTCAATGACGTGGGATCAGACAACTCCAATCAGAGCAGTCCTCGACTTTGGGTCAACTCCCCTAGCTTGGATAAAATTGACAGGATTAACAGACCAGGTATGTGGTAGAACATTGGGGTTGGGGAATTTCATTGATTACTGTGGAAGGAAATTATTTTTGTCATTTTCAGGGTTAATCTTTCCAGGTGAATAAATTAAAACTTTAGTTAAATGAACTCTTTTTTTTCTTGTTAATCTTCATAACATTTGTCATTATTTAAATAGTAGTGGAATTCTGTAATAATGATAGAAGTAGGTCTAATGAGAAGTATAGCATATACTAGTATACTGTACCTTTATTATTTACCCAATGTTTAAATTGTTTCCTATTGGGATAGTTACTTTCTTCTGGACATCCATAGTAAGATTAATGCAGATCTAAATTAATTTGTAATCATTGAGAACAGGGCCACTGAAAAATGAAGGGCCAAAGTCAGTAGTGAGGACCAAGGGAGGCCTAGGTTGGGTAGAAATACCACAGCATCATGTTAGGCATGCTCTTTGTATGGAGAGTGCTTGAGTGGCCATAGCATCAGACTTCAGGGCTTCAACTCTGCCTCATTTGGGCTTTGAGGTTTTAAGTTTAATCCTTCCCTCCTCTCTGTTCATTTCTTCCTCTTATAGTATAGAAGTAACTTTTTAATCTTGTAAGAAAACTTTTCTTATCAGAAAAACATCTCTATTTACATTTTAGGGAATGCCATCTATTTTGGTCTATGCTGTGATATAGAGTCTCCTTGGGTGACATTTATGTCTTTGTGCTCCACCAAAGAGTGGATAAGAGTAGATTTGTTGTAAGATTAGTATTATGCTATTTAAAAAACATGTATTTTTCTTCAAATGGTAAACACTAAGATATTTTGCACATATAAAAATTATACATATACAGTCATGTGCTGCCCAATGATGGGGATACATTCTCAAATCCCCATCATTAGATGGCACATGACTACATAGGTATAATTAGGCATTTTAGTGCTTGTGTGAACATCATAGAGTGCACTTACACAAGCCTACTACACATTATTATAGAGCCCATTGCTTCTAGGCTACGGTCCTGTACATCACATTACTGTACAAAACAACACGAGATTAAATCAAGTACAAGAGATAATGATGCGATCAAGAGACACAGAAAACACAAGATGTATGAGACTGTTGCTGGTATAATATGGCATACTGTTTTACAGGACGCTTTTTTAATAAGTAGAAGGAGTACACTCTAAGGAGAAAAAGTATAGTACAATAAATATATAACCTGTAACATAAACATAATCATTTATTATCATTATCAAGTATTATGTCCTTTACATAATTGTATGTGCTATACTTTTACATGACTGGCAGTAGATTTGGTTACACCAGCATCACCACAAATACGTAATGTGTTGTGCTACTGTGCTAGGATGGCTATGATGTTGCTAGGGGACAGATTTTTCAGGGCCGTTATAATCTTATGGGGCCACTGTCTGTGTCACGGAACAAACTGTCATTATGCAGCGCATGACTGTATGCAAACAAGGAGCACTAGGTAACTGGGAGTGCAGGGAGTAGGAGGTCTGAGAAGGTTATGCTCATTGTGAAGTCATCACTTTGTTTCCATCCCTAGGAAACTGGCACACTGAGGAGGGGAAGACAGACAGTAACAGCCTGATATTCGATCCTTACTGACTAATTAGGGACCCCTGCTTGACTGGCCAAGGAAAATTTACTTTTTGTTTGTTAATATTTAGCACAGGCCATTAAAAGGAATTTTAGTTGTGTACTAGTATTTCTATTTATAATTCGATTGTGCTTACATATGTATTTTATGAAATCCTGTATCTTATGTAGGCTTCTAACCTTAAGACTTGTTTAGTTTTTATATGTGATTAATATGAAGTAGGAATGAGATATAGATGAAATAGAGTGAACCATTTCTCTTTTCAGGAACTTACCTGCCACAATATTCAATAGATGTTTAATAAATATGTGTTGAGTGGATGTTAAATGGCAAACCTCTGCTGCAGGATTTGTTCAAAGCATGCCATACGACTTATATTCAATAATGGCGTTTTTTCCAGAAGAGACCTATTCCACCATACTGACTCTGTCTAGATCAAACAGAATTCCTGAGATGTTCCTCCCCCTTCTTTAGGAAGAACTCTATTAAGTTGGATTATGTCGTGAAGGGAGGAAGTTAGAAAACTTTTCTGTGAACAGTTATAGGAAATAAGAACATTTAACTTGGAGAAGGGACAACTGCAGAATATGGTGGCTGTCTTGTGGAAGAGAACAGTACCCTGGGCATCTTCCTTGCAAAGGTTCCAGATCAAGGAACCGAAGGCAGATTTCAAGTTAACGTGAGAGAAAACAAACACTTAAGCCTGTCCAAAAATGAAATGGGCTGCCTGATTTTGTCAGATCACTGTCACTAGAAGTGTTTAAATTGGAGGCAAATTTGTGATTTTTCATAGAGGTCAAATTTAGATGCCATATTGCAGGGGACAAATAGGTACATTAATGAAGCAGGCCCCAGAAAAATAAATACAGGACCTCTGTCATTTTAATTCTTTGATATAGGCATAGAGACAATAAATATTTCATTTTCTCATTAACTACTATAAGAAAACCAGTGGCCCAAGTGTCAGCAGCCAGCTGACTCTTGGCCAACCCTGCTGAAGACAGTGGGTGTGGTTTGGGACTGTAGGGACCGGAATGGATGCCTTGTCTAATGGAGCAGTAGCCATTTGGCACTAGTGAATTATCATCCCCTAACGAATACCTGATAGTGTTTTGATGTAAAGTCTGTTTTTTAAATGTTGGCAGTCAATTCAGATTATTTAAAAACACTCTGCAAGCTCAACGTAGGGTCAGGGCAGCCAAAACACATCTTTGACTCTGACCCATCCAGCTTTTGGGCCACGAGTGTTTGGAGTTTTTGTTTTAAACATTGGATGGGTGGCCATCATTAGCAGGTATTGTAGAGGGGATTTCTGCCTGGGGTGGTAAGTCAGGCCAGTTTTGTTATATCATCTTCCATGTAATCTCTCACCCTGAAGGGCTGTGCCTCTTTGTGTACCAGTTGCATTCATTCATTTGCCAAATATTTAAGTTACCTGCTAGTTATGAGACATGGCTAAATGAGAGATGCAATAATTAGAACACCGTCCTTCCTCAAGAATGTAAAAAGTAAGTTAACAGATACAGATAGAGCACTTAGAGGGTGAGAAGGCTCCAAGTATAGTCAGTCCTGGAGGTTTTTAGCAAATGAATGCAAATTTTAAGATTTCCTATCTATCTCACAGTCACCAGTTTTAAAATAGTTACCCTCCATTTGAGGGGCATTTGCCTATAACTTTTCTTTGGATAGATTCAAACCTAAATTCATGGGTAAGTTTTTAAAAAAATAATTTTTCATCATTTAGATATGTTTGAGAAGGAAACCAGAGACCCTATTCTGAGTAATTGATGTGGGAGGAATAGAATTCTAAAAATGAGTTTGCCAATGGTTTATTAAGGGGTTAATTAGGCCAGGACTGTCCAGTACAATAGCCACTAGCCACATGTGGCTGTTGAGCACTGAAATGTGCTAATCTGAATTACGATGTAAAATACACACTGGATTTTGAACACCTAGAATGAAAAAAAAAGAATATAAAATAATCTCTTTATAATTTTTATGTTGGTTACATTTTGAATTGCTAGTATTTTGGATATACTGGGTTAAATAACATTATTAAAGTGAATTTCACCTGTTTCTTTTCTCTCTGGTTACTGGGAAATTTAAAATATGTGGCCTACACTTTAGGCTCCCATGATCCTTTGGATCGCACTGCATTGGACATTTGACAGATTTTAAAGGTTAAAGTGCCTTTAAAGGAGAGTAAGATTTGTGTATATAAAAATTACATATTAAATTATGTAACAATAAAAGAGCTATATTACTGTATATTTTAATCATATATATGTAGACTTTCCTCCTATTTTACATTTCCTTTTGTCAGAAAGATCTAGTTGGTTTTAGTAATGTTTATTTAGTGTTATTTACAGCGGTAAAAAAGTTAAACAAAAAATGCCTGATTTTACTTTGTATTTTCAATGGTTACCAGAAATATGATTATTTAAAAATACAAATCTATAAGATAAAGTGTAGGTCTTTTAAGTGCTATACCAGTACTGATTAATTCTGAACTCTAAGATAAGCTTGATGAATGTTTTACAGTGATAGCTTCATAACTACCATGTGTACCAGGAAAAACACTTTTTTTTTTTTTACTGTTAACTCAATAATTGTGTTATATGCAGAACAGTTACTGCTTTATCTTTTGTTAACAAATTGTGAAACTTCTCTTTTAAATTAAATTCTAAATCCAGCTTTCTGTTCATTGTTCACAGCATCACAACGGAGATCTTTGGGGTGGAGAGGTAGAAAATGCTTTATCGCTTGTGTGGCCGCAGGCAGTATAGTGTTAGATTTAAATTAAATAACCCTGTATAGATAAGGTTGTAAACATCAGTGGTCAAGTCTTCAAAATTTTGTCGAAAGTGAACAAATTGGGCTGAAATGACTTAAAGGTCAACAGGACTAAATTTCCAAGCAAGTTCTGATGTTTATAAAGGGAGCACTGCTTGCAGTTTGTCAATATGCATGACAAGATACTTTTTAAGAAAATGACATACCACCGTTAGCTTTTAATTTTAATTTTAATTTTTCCTGACACTATTACAGATGACCCCCTCCTTTTTTTTTTAAATCCTTTACGTTTATTTAGTGGAACAAAGCTATGTTTAACAGCCATATTGCTACCTTGGGGGAGGTTTAAATAAGCCACTACTTCTGTATTTAAAGATTTGCTTAAAGATGTTGATAATTTTTGTAGTTAAAAACATAGTCTTTGTTTTATGCAAAACATGGTGTCTTTTATTTGTTAATATTTTAAAGTATTTGAGTTGTAACATAGGGATCTTACCCATTTGTGGGTAAATAATGTCTACTTTTTTAGGCTTTCTGAAGTATTTGATTCTGTATGAAAGATGGACTAACCTATCTTATTTTTAAAAAGTGTTTTTTACTCCAGTTGACCTTTAAAGTAAAATTGGCTAATATTTTTGTGAAATGCTGGTGATACCTTATATCTTATTAGAGAAAATGAACATCTGAAATGTTATCCCTTTTCTGTCTTCCTTACCTTCCTCTACATGTCTTGATTTTAAAATCTTATAGTCACTTCTAGAAGCCACACGTAATTTTTTCTCTTACCAGGCTTCAGTGAGTCCCTGAGAATTTTAAATATTGAAATTCAGCAATTAGGAGGAAAAGTAGGAGCAATTTGCTTTTTAAAAGCTCATTGCTTATTACCTGTTTTTTATTAAGGCAGTAGTTGAGAAAAAGGTTTTGCAAGTTGAAAATACTAATAAAACTAAAAAATTAAATATAACTGGTAGGAATCAGATGGTCAGAATGTACGAAAAGAAACATTCTTTTCCTGGTAATATCATACATCAGTCCATTGCCAAACACCAAGAAGCCCAACATGAATGTCCAGTATGTGGAGAGGTAGGCCACTGACTACCAGGTGGTAACAGTGGGGAAATTGTTTCTAGCCAGAATGTGGGAAAGGATGCAGCTAGCAGAGTTTTTGAACCTGTTATGAATTGACTCTCTTTGTTTTGAAATACTTTGATATTTAAATGGTAAAACATATGACTGAAAGCTGACTTTTGGGGGGGATTTGGTATAAACCAATTTGAAGAACTTTTTTTGTGGCCTTTGTTTTTAAATTGTATTGACTTATACTTGATTAATTTGTTTTTGAATTAAAGGTATATGGGGGGAAATAATTGATTCTGCATAGTGACAGTATTTAAATCATTTGGGTATATTATTGGCCCCACAAATACAGTTTGACATAAAATTATATTTCTTGGCCTACATTGTTTCCTTACCTTTCTAAGTCATTATTACTTTTTTTTTTCATTATATCATGCTATTGAGCAGGTTTTTTTGTTTTTAATCCTTACCTGAGGATATTTTTCCATTGATTTTTAGAGTGAGTGGAAGAGAGAGGGAAAGACAGAGAGAAACATCTATGTGAGAGAAACACATTGATTGGTTGCCTCCTGCTCATGCCCTGACCAGGACGGGGACTAAGGAGGATCTTGCAGCTGAGATGCGTGCTCTTGACTGGAATTGAACCTGGGACCCTTCAGTGGATAGGTCTACGCTCTATCCACTGAGCCAAGCCAGCTAGGACCATTGAGCAGTTTTATCCAATGGGACTTTCTACAATGATGGAAATGTTTGACCTTGCACCATACTGTATGGTAGCCACTAGCCTCATGAGAATTTGAATGAATTAAATTTAAGTTCAATAGCCACATTTGGCTAATGGTTACTAACTATATTAGCACAGCTAAAGAGAGTAAAAAGTTAACTCTCTTACATTTTAGTCTTAGTTCCATTTCTTGAATTTTTTTTTTAAATATATTTTATTGATTTTTTGCAGAGAGGAAGGGAGAGGGATAGAGAGTTAGAAACATTGATGATGAGAGAAACATCGATCAGCTGCCTCCTGCCCATCCCCTACTGGGGATGTGCCCGCAACCAAGGTACATGCCCTTGACCGGAATCGAACCTGGGACCTTCCAGTCCGCAGGCCGACGCTCTATCCACTGAGCCAAACCGGTTTCGGCATTTCTTGAATTTTTTCATTAGAATTACTTCCCAGAATATCCTTAGATGTTCTCCTTATTGCCCTGAACATAATTCTGGGGGGTTTTTTGTTTGCTTTTTGTTTTTTTTTAAATATATTTTATTGATTTTTTACAGAGAAGAAGGGAGAGGGATAGAGAGTTAGAAACACCTATCAGCTGCCTCCTGCACACCTCCTACTGGGGATGTGCCTGCAACCCAGGTACATGCCCTTGACCGGAATCGAACCTGGGACCTTACAGTCCACAGGCCGACGCTCTATCCACTGAGCCAAACCGGTTAGGGCTGTTGTTTTGTTTTTATGAAAACAATGGTCGGAGTATAAGACAGGTGAAACAAAATGCATTGATTTTTTAGCATTTATAAAAAAGTGTGAGAGCTTTTAAGATCTGTTTAGAAAAATAGACAAGATATTTTGTCTGATTTAAGAAGTTTAGTATGATGCTTTACACTTTATTTTTTATTATAAAAATAAATTAAAAGAGGTTTACAGAAAAGGGATGAAACTTATTTGGAAATTGCCCAAATCTGGCTATCACCAGTGTACATGTTAAAGCATGATTTTGTTATCATAATTTAATTTTGTTTTATCCCATTACTTAATTGATCATAACTTCAATTCATAAAACCAATAACCCATTAAAAATTTGATTGTTCATATTAGTTAACCATTTTAAGTTCTATCATCTAGTTCATATGTGGAAGCATGCAATTAAGTGTGAATTTCCATTTGTTTAAACTTGACCACTGCACTGTATCACTTCCAGAATTATTTAGCTTGTTTTTCTCACTAAGTGAAATTTTCATTGGCATGTGTTTTAAAACCAGCTTTGCTGCTTATTTCATTATATGCCTGCTGTGTTGTGAAACATCTTGAACTTTAGTGCATGTTTTTAGAATTAGTACAAGAATATATTTTATGAAGCATTTTCAGATTTTTATGGGGTAACTTCTTTATGTATTTTTTTTGGTGTGTGTTTAAAAATATAAAGGCAAAAATATCTTTAAATGGAGATATTAAAAACATTCTGCATATTTTTTACATAAGTAGCTTTCGGGGCTCAGTGCCATCTAGCATGTTGTAAAGTCGCTTTAGATGAATATTGTGAACTGGTTGCCAATTTTTAAAAAAATGTCTCTTTATTGTTGAAAGTATTATAGATGGTCCCTTTTTCCCCCATTGACCCTCCTCCTCCCCACTCCTGCCCCCCTGATTGCCAGATTTTACCTGTACATATATCATACCAGACAATTTTTTAAGTCTTTTCAGTGATGGTAGTAATGTGCCAAGGCAATATTAATATAGCTGTTCAAAGACCTTTTCTAAGTGTGGTATACTAAGTTTAACCATTCATTTTTGGTACTGGATACATGGCAATATGAAAGAAAGCTGTAGTTTAAGAAGTTGTGTTTATTTTTAGGTAGTTATTTTATGGGCAACCAACATTACATACTCTAAGACTAGATTTATAAATGAGAGGTGGGACTATGCTATGCATGCTCTGATGTTAAATGGACAACCCTTGATTCTTATGAACCTGTGGATAAAGACTGTTATGCCTTGGTTTCTTGATTTGTTAAAATCAGGACAATACTGAACTAAAGTGTGATGTTTAAGGTCATTGTATTGTGTATATATTGGAAAATTATTCATAATACTTCTTGGGTAACTTTTGGCTTATTGAATTAAGTAACCTTAATGATTCTTTTTTTCAGGTCATAAGAAGATACTAAATGGTTGGTCCTTCTTAAAGTCACTAGATTTTAGGTCTATGAATGAGCTTTTCACTCTTTCATAGATTGTACTCAATTAACTAATGATTTTGCCTCCTGAATATCCCCAGATAAAACAATACTACAACGGGAAACCCTCTATTGCAGTGGTTCTTAACAAATTGAGAATCTAATAAAAGCTATGTATTATTTAAAGAAAATATGCATTAACATAGATGCAAAATTTGCATATAATTGCAAATAGTTTGCAAAACTATTTGGATCTCTTTGGAGCCTATTCATGGAGCCCCAGTTTAAGGACTCCTGCTTTTTTATGTATGAATCATTTTTTATCACACAGCCAATGTTGTGTTCATTTAAATGGAAGTCAACTTCTTTTGGACATATAAAAATTCTTTGATATATAAAATTATTTATGATATATAAAAATAACTATAAATGTTAATCATATAATTTCAAAAGATCCTGACCTTTTGTAGTATTGTATTATATATTTTGTCCATATATCTGTTTGATTTAAAATGGTTTTTATATGGGATTTACTATAGAATATTTTTCTTTCCTCTTTCATTTTAATAACTTTAATAGCTTGTGTCTGTCTTTTATTTACCAAGGGAAAATATTTTTTTAAAATGCATTTTGAGAATATAATTGATTCAAAATATGAATTGAGTATTATAGTTTTGGAATATATTTGTAGATATATATCTCCATTAAACAGCATTCCCTTTTTTCTTCATTTTATTCATTTTCCTACCAATGTAACTAAACAAGGACTTACTAATTACACAGGCTGGAAGCGCAATTCATTGACCCCTAAGACAACTATTTTTCCTTGTCCTGGCTGTGAGCATGATGTGGATCTTGGAGAGCGAGGAATCAACGGTCTATTTCGAAATTTCACTTTGGAAACTATTGTTGAAAGATATCGGCAGGCAGCCAGGGCAGCCACAGCCATTATGTGTGATCTTTGTAAACCACCACCTCAAGAATCCACAAAAAGTTGCATGGACTGTAGTGCAAGCTACTGCAATGAATGCTTTAAAATTTATCATCCTTGGGGTACTATAAAAGCCCAGCATGAGTATGTGGGCCCAACCACTAATTTTAGACCCAAGGTAAGTGAAGTTTTTATTGTTGGAATATTAAACTTAATTTTAGAAAAGGAATTATTGCAAGGTTAGAATTTAACAGTAAGAAAGAAAAGAACTTTAATCCTGGTATAAGAAATTAAGGCCTATCCCTGACCGGTTTGGCTGGGTGGATGGAGCGTCGGCCTGCGGACTGGGGGCCGCAGGTCAAGGGCGTGTGCCTTGGTTGTGGGCACGTCCCAGTAGGGGGTGTACAGGGGGCGCCTGGTTGATGTTTCTCTCTCTATTCCTCTCTGTAAAAAAAATCAATAAAATATATTTTTAAAAAAAGAAAAGAAATTAAGGCCTAATAGTTGGAGTTACTTAGTATGTTGCTAAACATCCTCATAGGTTAGATGGCAATGTTATGGTTCACTTTATTATAGTACAATGTAATAAAACATAGTACGTGAATGTTCACAATGATAACTCTGAGTAATAAAAGGAAGGTGATCTGGGATGTGCTCTTTAAGATTAAAATGGTTAGGTTCTTCTGGTCCTAACTAGGGACCTAAGATGGCAAGCAGCATAGAGTAAATACGGTACTCTCCTGCTCCCACAACCACATCAGAATTACAGCTAAACTCCATAACAACCATCATTTAGAACCGCCTGAAATCTGGCTGAATGGAAGTCCAACAACTAGGGTACTAAAGAAGAAGCCACATTGAGACTTGTAGGAGGGGCAGAGACAAGGAAAGGAGTGGTCCCACACCCATGTGTTGCAGATGATACTGGCAGCTGATTTCTCAACAGAAACTTTGCAGGCCACAGGGATTATCAAGAAATATTCAAAGTGATGGAAAGCAAGGGAAATCCAAGGACAGATAGAGTTTCCTAGACAAGAAAAAGCTAAAGGAGTTCATCACCACCAAACCAGTATTATATGAAATGTTAAAGGGTCTTCTTTAAGAAGAAGGAAAAAAAGATAAAAAATGTGAACAAAAAAATTGCAATAAATACTTATCTATCAACAATTGAATCTAAAAAACAAAATAAACAAGCAGAACAGAAACAGATTCATAGGTACAGAGATCATTTTGATGGTTTCCAGATGAGAAGGGGGGTTGGAGAGATGGGTGAAAAAGGTGAAGAGATTAAGAAGTATAATTTGGTTGGTACAGAATAGTCATGGGGATGTAAAGTACAACATAGGGAATATAGTCAATAATCCTCCTATCTAATAATAGACAAATGATAATTAACCGTACCTCCGACACGCTTACCATTGGCTAATCAGGGCGATATGCAAATTAACTGCCAACCAAGATGGCGGCCGGCAGCCAGGCAGCTGAAGCGAACAGGAGGCTTGCTTGCTCCAGTGATGGAGAAAGCTAAGGTTCCCCACCTGCCTTGCTGGCCTCTGAGCTGCACTCTAAGAAACAGTGTTGCAATTATAGAAGCTAAACCCCAGAAACCTGCTTTCAGCCATCAGAGCTGGAGCTGCAACAGTGTTTCAATTATAGAAGCCAAACAAACCCAGATACCTGCTTTCAGCAGCCGAGGTCTCAGAGCTGGAGCTGAGCCTCAGAGCTAAAGCCGGCTCTCAGCTCCAGTGACAGCCACAGAAGGTAAATAAATCCCAGAATAAAAAAAAAAAAAAAGGAGAGGTTGGGAGTTTCAGTCACCCGCCAGCCTGAAAACGGCCCTCAGCCCCTCACCCAGACTGGCCAGGCACCCCAGTGGGGACCCCCACCCTGAAGGGGTGCGACCAGCTGCAAACAGCCATCGTCCCCTCATCCAGGCTGGCCAGGCACCCAAGCGGGACCCCCACCCTGATCCGGGACACCCTTCAGGGCAAACCAGCCGGCCCCCACCCATGCACCAGGCCTCTATCCTATATAGTAAAAGGGTAATATGCAAACTGACCCTAACAGCAGAAAGACTGGGAATGACTGGTCACTATGACACACACTGACCACCAGGGGGCAGACGCTCAGTGTAGGAGCTGCCCTCTGGTGGTTAGGGCGCTCTCACATGGGAGGAGCTCTGCTCAGCCACAAGCCAGGCTGACAGCTGCCAGTACAGCCGTGGTGGTGGGAGCCTCTCCTGCCTCCTCAGCAGCGCTAAGGATGTCCAACTGCAGCTTAGGCCTGCTCCCCACTGGCAAGTGGACATCCCTCAAGGGCTGCCGGGCTGCCAGAGGAATGTCTGATTGCCATCTTAGGCCCAATCCCCTGGGGAGCGGACCTAAGCCAGCAGGTGGTCATCCACTGAGGGGTCCCAGACTGCGAGAGGGCACAGGCTGAGTTGAGGAGCCCCCCTCTCCCCCCCAAGTGTACAAATTTTTGTGCACCGGGCCTTTAGTATTCTAATAACTATGTAAGGTGTCAGATGAGTTTGAGATTTATTGGGATGATGGATTAGTTATGTAAGGTCTAATCACAGGGGGTTATACCTGAAACTAACATAATAATGCATGTCAACTGTAATTGAAAAAAAAAAGTTTAAAATGGTTAAAGCTGATAGGCTTTTGTGCTTTAATATGATAAACCCATAATTATCTAAAAGATTTGATTAGGAAACATTTCCCTGACCTTCTTAGCTAAAATTGTACTATGAATAAGTAAGTGTAATTACAGCCTAATATCCTGAAACTCGTGATATGTACTATATAGTATCTGAATTTGCATTTCTTTTTTTTAAAATATATTTTATTGATTTTTTACAGAGAGGAAGGTAGAGGGACAGAGAGAAACATCAATGAGAGAGAAACATTGATCAGCTGCCTCCTGCACACCCCCTACTGGGCATGTGCCCCCAACCAAGGTACATGCCCTTGACCAGAATCGAACCTGGGACCCTTCAATCCACAGGCCGATGCTCTATCCACTGAGCCAAACCGATTAGGGCTTAATTTGCATTTCTTAAATATTCTGAGTAATTTCTATAATAATGTTCAAAAGAACTTTATGTATTGCTTGCCTTGCTCTGTGACTGTGAAGCAGAATGATTTTTGTTATTTTCACTTATACTTTCTGTTTTATATAGATTAAAAAAACTATAATTGATTCTTAAAGTTTTTATTCCTTACAATTTATTTATTGTGTATGAAAATCTGTTTACATTGTTGAGCATAAAACCTTTCATTTGTAATAGAAAAATGGAAAAAAGAAACACAAAAGTTAATCTTGAAACTATGAGCTGAGTATTTACATTGTATTAAATGTAGTGTAGTGTACATTTAATCTACCAGTAGATTAAAACAAAATCTTTGCTTCCATGTTTTGAATAAATTTTTTATAACTATGTCAGTGTGGTAAGATTTATTAGGTAGTTTTCAATCCTCTGCTATGTTCCTATGTCATTTTTAAATACTCAAGGTCATACATTTTAAAATTTATGACTTCAACCTGGTGTTTTACTGTCTTTTTTAAAGTTAATAAATTGATTAATAAATTCCATCATGAAAGAATCGATGATTATTGAATAAATTATATGAGGCTTGCATTTTATGAGTTAAGAACTCATGAAATTTTGAGTAAAATTGCAGTCTTATTATTTGTTTCCAAATATAATAAAACATTAATAAGAGAAAACTGAAGAAGTAGGAATAGGTTACATTGAGAAAAAAATTTATCCCTTCTTTAAGTTGTTAGTGTTATTCAATATAGTAAAATTTTAAAAAGGTTATCCTATAGAATATTTGCCTATAGCAGTGGTTCTCAACCTTCCTAATGCCGGGACCCTTTAATACAGTTCCTCATGTGTGGTGACCCCCCCAACCATAAAATTATTTTCGTTGCTGCTACTTAACTGTAATTTTGCTACTGTTTTGAATCGTAATATGCAAGATGTATTTTCATTGTTACAAATTGAACATAATTAAAGCATAGTGATTAATCACAAAAACAATATGTAATTATATATGTGTTTTCCAATGGTCTTAGGTGACCCCTGTGAAAGGGTCGTTCGACCCCCAAAGGGATTGCGACCCACAGGTTGAGAACCGCTGGCCTGTAGCCTTGTGTTCTTATGATCATTTCTTGCAGAAAGCCAAACTTTATATTTTATTTTAAATGTAGTGGCTTTGAGAATGTAGGAACGTGGACAGGCTAAAAAATGTGAAATCTTTTCCAGTTGTTTTTCTCCAGGACCTGCACATTGATGTTAGGACTTTCATATTGGACTTTTTTTCTTTCTTTCTAAATGATCAGAGCAGTTATAGTTGCTTAAAATCTAAACTGTCAGAAGCATGGACACCTTTCTGATTTCATCAACACACTAGTCTAAAGAAATCTGCCCTTCCCAATGAAAATAGTTATTTTACATAAATCTTCAAATGTACCTCTAATGATAGTTTACTGAATAAAAGATAGAAATTTAACTCGGACACGATTCTAAATTTGGTTAATATGTGAAAGCAAACACATCTGGACGCCTATAAAGTGTTCCAAGACTCTCCTAGTAGCAGATTTCTTGTGAGGATAGTGAGGCCCTGGGTTCTCATAAGTTATCTGTTACGGTAATTTATAAAAATATTGATTATAATTATTAAGAGTTGCCTAGTCAGTGCCCTAACCAGTTTGGCTCAGTGGTTAGAGTGACGGCCCCGCAGACTGAAGGGTCCCAGGTTCGATTCTGGTCAAGGGCGGGCTCAATCCCCAGTAGGGGGTGTGCAGAAGGCAGCTGATCAGTGTTTCTCTCTCATCGGTGTTTCTAACTCTAGCCCTCTCCCTTCCTCTTTATAAAAAAATCAATAAAATATATATTTAAGAAAGAGTTGCCTCATCAGTGTGGTTAGAGCCTTTCTAAGTTGGTCAAACATTCTACTTAAGTCTGATAGGAATGAAAATTTCACCATCTTATCACCAAGTTTAGGGTAAATAATATATACATGTTTAATTGACCATTTGAAATTGATCAATAGTAATTCTAATATAGAGACTTTTCATATGATATACCAAATGCTTTTATTTCTTTTTACTGTGTTATCTTTTATATGGCTTTATTTAGTGATTTTCTAAAGCAGATCTTTGTATTTTGGGACTTTGAGTGCCCTGCGAGCTATGATGACCCTAAATCACAATTTTATTCTTTTACTCGATAGATTTTAATGTGCCCAGAACATGAAACGGAGAGAGTCAACATGTACTGTGAATTATGTAGGAGGCCAGTTTGTCATCTCTGTAAGCTGGGTGGTGGTAATCATTCCAATCACCGTGTAACCACTATGAGCAGTGCCTACAAAACCTTAAAGGTAGGACTTGTGTTTATTTTTGGAACTACATTTTGATTCTTTATTTTGCTTTATGCCTTTAACTTTTGCTTTATAAAATCATGAGCTTGTTATGTGGTCTGTGTTACTGGTGTTTATGCTTTTTGGAGACCTATGACTAAATGGACACTGCTTCTTGGTTAAAACTAAGACTACATAAACACAGACTACCTGTGTCTGAGGACAGAGAAAACTGGAGCCATCTCAAATAAAGGCTGTCATTGACCAGAGACTTTGTCTAAGCGTTACAGCTAACTGGGAGTGACCCCTGGTGCTCTTAGACCTTAAACCATATTTCTGATTTCTGTCATCTATTCTTCTCTAGCCTATCTTGTATTTCTAATTTAAGCTGTTTTAGAACCAAGCCCTACTTCAATTTAAATGGCCAAATTCTTCTCCTTGCTGCTGTAGCTAAAAAGAGTACCACCTCCTGCATCCCATACTTCTGGTCCTAGCAGGGGCCTGACAGGGACGTACTGGAGGAGCTGTCATCTTGTAGCTGAGCGCTGAGGAAGTACCTCTCAGCCTGGGGAATGGTGGTTAGTATACTGTGCACTGAGGAGCCAGCTCAGCTACCGACTGTGATGCTTGAACTCAGTGAGCTTTGGTTCCCTCATCTGTAAAATGCTGGGTTAAGACACAAGATAGTCTGTCTCTTTCTGTCCTTGATATCCTACAGATCTTTCTTGGTCCCATCTTGCCTCTAGTCCTCAGAAACCTTGTTCCTTTTCCTGAAGGGTTCTTCCTCTCTCTCTCCAGTGAGTCATCAAAAAAACTCACTGTGTCTGATTGGTGAGTGTTCCAAAGAATTAAAGATGGATCTTTTAATTGATGTTACTGTGTAAAAAAGAAAAAAGAAAAAAGGTTCTTCAAGACCTGCATTAAACTTCTATCTCTGCTTATTTGTGTTACTAATATATTCCAACAGGAAAAACTTTCAAAGGATATTAACTACCTTATTGGCAAGGAGAGCCAGGTGAAGAGTCAAATTTCTGAACTAAACTTGTTAATGAAAGAAACAGAGGTAAGTGATAAACTGGTTTACATGTTCATCTAGACAACTACTTTTTCATTTATAAAATTTTGAGGGTAATATATGAGTTGGGAGTACAAACTTGTGTTAGATTTTACTTCTGTTTTTCTGGGACTAGGGAAACAAATATAAAATATAAATTATAATGCTATGACATGTGATCAGTGTTGTGATAGAGGTCAGTGATTAAATAATATTTGAGCACAGCGGAAAGAATGACTAATTCTTATGTGGCAGTTTAGGTCTCAAAAGTAGTAACATAAGGGAAATGATAGCTTTTGCAATTATTTATATTTTACAAAGTTAACATCACATTTGAAAAATGTACTGTATATGGGTAGAACCAGGTTTATTTAAAATTCCAGATACTCTTAATTATATACCTGGTATATAATTGAATATGTTCACCAAAAGACATGTATTAGAATGTTCATAGCTGCATTATTTGTAATATCCATAAAGTGGAAACTATCCAAATGTTCATCAATACTGGAATATAAGTAGCAGTAAGAATGAGTATCTGCAACTTTGTACAACAATATAGGTAACTCTTGCAATAATATTGAAATATGCTAGATATAAAGTAGTATATACTGTGTGATTCCATTCATAAAAATTGCCAAAAACGGTGAAACTGGACTATATTCTGAGAATTCAGAATAGGAATTGTTGAGGACGGGAGGATTAGTGCCTCGGAGTTATAAGGTGGCTTCTAGGATACTGGTAATGGTCTTTTATTTACCCTGGATGCTGGTTACATGGGTGTGTTTGCAAATATTCATTGATCTCTACACTTATGTACATTTTTCTGTTTCTGTATTATATTTCAATACAAATTTAGAAAAATAAAAGAGGCCAGGATTGGGATATTTTAAAATTCCACATATTCTTTACTAATTTAATGCCTGTTTCTTTTTTCTCTTTGAAATAAATTGAAGAACCATTAATTATTCTTGATCATTTTGAAAGTTATAATGAAATATAAAAAATATCCTGACTTAGTATGAGACTACTTCTTGAAAATTTTTTTCAAAGATGGGTTAAAATTATTGAGAAATTATGCAAATTAGTCCTATATTACCAGTATTGCTTTTGTTTTTAATATTCTTTTTCTGATATTTACTAATTGCATTCACCACCCTAAGTAGATTGTGGGTTTTCCCCCATGTAATTTAAAAGTTGAATTTTGTTTTTATATTTTTGTCTGATTAGTGTAATCCCCCAACACAGAACAAGTTGTCACCTAGAGTATTAGTTGCTTCGGGGATTGTGTGCTGGTCAGTTTAAGTTTGTTTTACTCCGCTGTTTCTCAGTTATGCCGCCCTTCTGAAATAAGGAACACCCAGTACATGTTTGGAGTTTTTCATTCAGTAGGATGAAAATGGAGAAACTCAGGTATCAGGTATACGTGTAGACACTGATTCCTTAGGGTCCTGGAGAAATTATTTAGTTTGTACTTTTGACCTAAGCAGCATTTGTAGTCTTATCAGTAAGACTTTTCTACAATAGAGAATTTACCCATATTCTTGGCTTTTACTCAGTGATGATTGTGATACTGTCTTTTTATCTATAATGTATTTAGCTAAAAAGAAAACTCTATCTTTTACCTACATATAATGATATTTCTGAGTTTAATGTTTTGATGGGTCTTTGAAATACGACCCAAATGTCACCACCCTCTACTTCCCCTGTCCTACCCATTTAAAAAACTTACGGCTGCTGGGGTTAGGAAACAGAGAAGGGAATCTGGAAAAAATTTTCTCTCATTATAAATATTGTCCAGAAGTCACTGGAAAATGCACAATGCACTTCTATAATATATTGTCAGCTTTTAAGAATGTTCTTGGAGACTTTTTTCTGTTGGCTCTTACTTAGGCTCTAGTATAATGAGTGCTCTGATGGTCTTATTTTCAAAATCAAGTTTATCTCTACTTTATTGGTATTACAATGTTTATAAGCACTACAGACAGGATCATTTTTTGACAAAGTAGAGGAATACTTACGTTGTAGTGAAAATAATGGTTTTTTTGAGAATATGTGACATTGTGGCAGGCATTTTATGTAAATAATCTTTTTCTATCTTCAAACCCCCCCCCCCAAACCTAAATAGTTTCTCTGATCCCCAGTTTTCAGAAGAGAAAAACTCAAGCATAAAGAATTTGGGTAATTTTCATAAAGTCACATAGGACTTATACAATTAAATTATGTTATTGGAATAGCTACATTTTTATATCTTAGTAAAGGATGTCATCTTACTGAGTTTCATGGTCATGGTTTACTTTTTTTAAAAATTGGAATAAGGTGGGAAAATATCTCCTTAATTAAATTAGAAATGAATTAAAAACTCCAGAATTGTATTTTCTCTTGTCTTTGGTTAAATCAGTTAATTTTGCCTCAATTTCCTTTGTATACAAATTGAAGGTTGTTTTCTTATTTAATTACATTGTTTATTGCTGAACTGTGGAGATTAAAAGCGTAAGGAAGGTACAGTATTAGGGAATTACAAAGTGCGCCTAAATAAAAGTTGCCGATCATACCTCGCTGATCATTTCTTGATGTCAAATTTCATAGACAGAATTTATTTTCTTTATAATACTTGGGTTTGTTTTATTGAATTTTGGTTGTTTTTGTGAAAAGACATTGGGATTTAGCAGATGTAGTAATGCTTTGCTTGTTTTATAATAGTGTAATGGAGAGAGGGCTAAAGAAGATGCAATTACACATTTTGAAAAGCTCTTTGAAATTCTAGAAGAGAGGAAATCAAGTGTTTTGAAAGCAATCGATGCTTCAAAGAAACTAAGATTAGACAAATTTCAGACTCAAATGGAAGAATATCAGGGGCTTCTAGAGAACAATGGACTTGTGGGATATGCTCAAGAAGTGCTTAAGGAAACAGATCAGTCTTGCTTCGTACAGACAGCCAAACAACTCCACCTCAGGTATTTTACTTTTAACCTAGAATCTCCTGAGCAATTTATTGAATGCTGCTGTATGTTCCCTTTAGCTCTGAGCAGTTTGTTCATACTGTTGTTACGTGAAATACCTCTTGCTTCACTCTTTTTTTTTTTGACCCACAAAGAGAACAGCTTGCTCTCCTTATCCTTGACTTCTGTTTAGTCAGGCCTTCTGGGTACAGAAACCCCTATGTTCTCCATTCTCCATGCACCACACCTGTTTTCTGAGTTTTTTAAAAATAATTCTTTATTGTTGAAAGTATTACATATGTCCCCCGTTTTCCCCCATTGACCCTCTCCAGCCTCCTCCCTATACCTCCAGCCTCCTCCCTATACCCCGGCCCCAGGCCTTCAGTTTCCATGGGTTATGCATATATGCATACAAAGGCTTTGGTTGATTACCTCCTACCTCCCCCCACCCCCTCACCGCCCTTCCCTCTGAGATTCCGCACTCCGTTCCATGCTTCCATGTCTCTGGATCCAGTCAGTACATCAGTTTATTTTGTTACTTAGATTTCACATATGAGTGCGATCATGTGATACTTGTCTTTCTCTGACTGAGTTATTTCACTTAGCATGATGCTTTCCAGGTCCCTCCATGCTGTCTCAAAGCTTACTTCACTTTTAACTTGCATGTTGAGTGAGGTTTTCTTTTGTTTATCACATTGCAGATACTTAGTCTGATTTATCTTTTTTAACGAATCATTTTTACATAAAATATATCTGTCTGAATACAGAATACAGAAAGCTACGGAATCTTTGAAGAGCTTTAGACCTGCGGCCCAGACTTCTTTTGAAGATTATGTTATTAATACATCTAAACAAACAGAACTTCTTGGAGAATTGTCCTTTTTCTCTAGTGGTAAGTTTTACTAATGGCAGAACTCCAGTCTTTTAGTCTATATTTGCATTGTATAGGAAAAACACAAGTTCTCTTCAGATAGATATTACTAAGTGGTATTTCAGTTGCCCAGAACCATCTTATCTTAAAATCATGTTGCATTTATGTTTCCACACACAAAACTGTATTCTATTGGTTTGTGTTTTAAAACATTATGTAAATGGCATCAAATTGTATGTCTCCTTTTTTGTAAACTGCTTTTTAAAAAAAATTAAGTTTAAGATAAATATTTGTTAATACACAAAGTTCTGGTTTAAAGCTATACTCTGTTTATAGTATTTCATTATGTAAGTCATTTCCCTACTGAGAGAGAATTGTTTCTATTTTTTCTCATTATAAACAATCCTGTATTGAACATCCTTATCAATGGTTGTTGTGTACATGTATTCGAGTTTCTCTAGGGTAGAAATCTAGATATCCCCAGGCTAAAAGTGACGAACATGATTGTGTTTACCTTGCTATGTTACTTTGATAGGGCTGCCAAAATAAAATCTCTAGAGTTGGGTGCCTTAAACAACAGAAATTTATTTTCTTACGATTCTGGAGGCTAGAAGTCTGAGAGCAAGGTGTTAGCAAGATTGATTTCTTCAGAGGCCTCTCTTGTTGGCTTGCAGATGGTCATCTTCCGGTGTATTCCCTCTATACACATCTGTGTCCAAATTTCTTATCAGGACACCAGTCATACTAGTCATATTGGATTAATGCCCACTCTAATGACCTCATTTTAACTTAATTACCTTTTTAAATACCCTATCTCCCTCCAATGAATGTGCCTTTCTGAGGTGTTGGGGATCAGAACTTCACATGAATTTTGGGGAGACACAATTCAGCCCATAAGACTTGCTTATGTTTATGTTTTGCTGCTCCCCAGAAGAGAGTTCTTCCTTCTTTTTAAACCACCTTTTCACCCTCCTCAGATTTTTCTTTTAGTGATGGTGAACAATTACAATTCTTAGAAAGGTATACTTAATTTTAAAACATGAAGAGGCCATTAAGAGTGCTAATGTTGCTAAGGGTGTGAAAGAAAATGATCACAGGCAATTGAAGAGGCAGAAAAACTGTTGTTGATTTAGATAAATGAAATGCAGATAGCCAGTGACACTATTTCAGAGACATTGATATATGAACAAGCAAAGATCTGCATGTTGACCTGAAAGAGCACCCCTGGAACGAATTCTGAGAGTGATTCCTTTAAGGCTAGTGGGAGGTGGTTCGATAAATTCAAAAAAGAATGTTTATTTATAGATTAAACAGCACATTAGACATCTATTGTATATAAGAAAGGTTAAAAGAGGGAATCATTTGGGGGTCTGGATCAGATTAATTCAACTTACATTATTTCTTATGGGGAAAAAGGATTCAGTTTTCGAACAAATCGCTTTTGAACAGCCTTCTGGAATGAATTAAGTTTGAGAACCAAGATTCCACTGTATATATTTGTTACTCTTTGAAATGCTGATTCTATTTCATATACTATACTCCCCAAAGGGTATACTTTTTCATAAACGCTAGTTTACTTAGAAATACAAAGTCTTCCTTCCCTGGTGATCCCACAACAGTCTTTGGAAAGATGAGGTTGAAGGTGGGTAATCTTGGGTAATACCAGTGTATAACAGTGTACAACAGTGGGAAGTGGGCACCCAATTTCTGGCTGATGGATTATGGTCTCCTCATTTTCTCCTGAATGCACATTTTTTTTAGTAAGCTATGTTTCAAAACAAAAAAGGGATGTCGGGTTGGGCCATACTAGTCATGTTATTTGTACCTAGTGTTTTCTTTTTTTCACTTTAAAATATATTTCGGATGACTTTCTAGATTTCATTATGGTTGCATAAATGCACTATACCCAGACATGCTAATACATTGCTACGTATAACTGGGGGATAAGGAGAAGAGCAGTCTTCTACTTTCCATTTCATATACTTCTCTGTGATTTGATAAAAATAGGTTTGCTTGTGTGTATGTGTGTGTGTGTACACATGTAGTAAATCTTTTTTTAAAAAATATATTTTATTGATTTTTTACAGAGAGGAAGAGAGAGGGATAGAGAGTTAGAAACATCGATGAGAGAGAAACATTGATCAGCCGCCTCCTGCACACCCCCCACTGGGGATGTGCTCGCAACCAAGGCACATGCCCTTGGCCAGAATCAAACCCGGGACCCTTCAGTCCGCAGGCCGACACTCTATCCCAGTGATGGTGAACCTATGACACGCGAACTCATTTTTTTGGTTGATTTTTCTTTGTTAAATGGCATTTAAATATATAAAATAAATATCAAAAATGTAAATCTTTGTTTTACTGTGGTTGCAAATATCAAAAAAATTCTATATGTGACACGGCACCAGAGTTAAGTTAGGGTTTTTCAAAATGCTGACACGCCGAGCTCAAAAGGTTCACTGTCACTGCTCTATCCACTGAGCCAAGCCGGTCAGGGCTGTAGTAACTCTTATAGCTTATTCTTACCATATGATTCAGATGGTTTAACTCAGGGGTCCTCAAACTTTTTAAACAGGAGGCCAGTTCATTGTCCCTCATACTGTTGGAGGGCCGGACTATAGTTTAAAAAAAAAACTATGAACAAATTCCTATGCACACTGCACATATCTTATTTTGAAGTAAAAAAACAAAACGGGGACAAATACAATATTTGTATTTGCATGTGGCCCGCGGGCCATAGTTTGAGGACCCCTGGTTTAACTTATTAGAATTTATTCTATAAAAAGGATTATGGATATGCACAATGACTTAGCGGTAATATTTTAACCATTGTATTTTTAGTGAAAAATTAGAAACATATAAATAGTTAAAAGTTGATACATTCCATACAGTGGAATGCCACTGGGAGAAAAATACTAGCAGGATCTACACAAAATTATTGTAGTGATTATCTTTGAATTACTTAAAACATATTTTTGCATGTTTTATGTAGCTTCTAATTATCTTACAAAAATCACGTTTATACTAAGAAAATATTATTTAAATTGCTTTGCAACTCTTTGGAAAAATATGAAAGAAAATTATATAATGTTTCATTGAAGTTTTTTTGCTATGTTCACCAAACTTAGATTTTACTAGTAAAATGTTTATTAAAAGAATTGTTTATAGGAGGACACAAATTAATATTTTAAAGTTAAGGGTTGTTATTCGGTAGATGGAAATTGAAGGCATATAGTTAAAATTTTTATTTATAGTGTTTGCAGAATTAATATAAAGCTAAAATCGAGTCTTTCCATTTTTGGTCTTAGTTTTCATTCTTTTCCTTTTAAGTTATAAACACAAATGTACCTTTTTAAACCTCTACTTAACTGTTTTTTAAAAAATTTTGTGGTAAGAACACTTACCACGAGTATCTGCTTGTAGCAGATTGTAAGTGTGCATCACACTAGTTGACTGGGCCCAGTGTTGTGCTGCAGACCTTTAGGTTTGTTCATCTTGCTTACATGGGACTTTATGCCTGTTGACTAATACCTGCCCATTTCCCCCTCCCCCCAGCCCCTGGTAACCACCATTCCAGTCTTTGATTTTATGAATTGGACTGTTTCAGATACCTCTATCATGCAGTCAGTTAAAATACTGGCAGCATCTACACAAAAATGGTCTTTCTGTGCCTGGCTTATTTCACTTAGTATGTCTGCAGTGTCCATCCATGCTGTCACATGCGCAGGAATTATTGTTTTTCTCATACATAGAATTACAGATTTAGAAAGTTGAACGGTACAGAAATCATTTAAGTGTTGCCAATGCATTTTTTATTGAGGAAAAACAGATTCTTTAATAGCAACATTTTAACATTATTTTCTGTTTCATAATTTTTCAGGCATAGATGTGCCAGAGATCAATGAGGAACAGAGCAAAGTTTATAACAATGCGTTGATAAATTGGCACCAGCCAGAAAAGGATACAGCTGATAGCTATGTCCTCGAATATCGGAAGATTAATAGAGATCAGGAAATGTTGTCTTGGAATGAGGTAGAAGTTTGTGGCACAAGTAAAGTTATTTCAGAACTTGAAAGTAACTGTAACTACGCTTTCAGAGTAAGAGCCTACAAGGGTTCCATCTGCAGTCCTTGCAGCAGAGAATTGATTCTTCATACTCCTCCGGCTCCAGGTATTGTAACCATTGGGAATTAAAAAGCATAGCGTTGGAAGAGACCTTGATAAACATAAACTAGCCAATGTCTCTGTGTAGACCTACAGTAAAGCAGCTCTCATTTGTAAAAGTTTGTGGAAACCATACCCAGCTAGGTTTTAGAAATGGACTGATTACATTAATTTCACCATGTAGGCTGAGGAGAGGATTAGATTTTTGACTGATATCAAATAAAGAAAAATTGAAAGGAAGAATTTGAGGGAGCAGGGCTATTAATTTGGGATTAAAATGGCATAAATGCTACCGTACAAGTTTTAAATAGTGTAATTCTATATTTGTTCCAGTTTATAGGAATCTCTAGAACATAGAATCTAGATAGATAGTTTAAAAATGTATTGGTATAATATGAAATAGAATTTTGATTAACCAAATTTAGACTTGTCTGGATTTTCTAACACAGTGATTCCTTAACACCTGGGGATATTTTAGAACCACGTGGATAGCTTTCTCCCCAGCCACGGTCCCTCCCCCTTTCAAGTTAAAACCCACTGATACTACTACTTACAGACGTCTTTAGATTTTTATAGAATGGGAATGATTTATAGGTTAGTTGATGTTCACTATAATGTCTGCATGGACAAGGGACACTTAGACCAAGGTCATGCTCATGGTTGTTTGCGGGAAAACATGTTGCCCTGTTGGTCACTGCCTCAGAGGTCTGTCGGTTGGTTTCTAGACCCCATAGCCCCTGCCCGTTTGTAGTGGCTTAGTTTCCGTATTCTGTGCAGTCCGTCCTTCCTTCCCTTTTTGTTCAAAGTGTACTCACTCACTGTTGGTTTTTCATGCACATTGTGGTTAATTTTTAAAAATGAGGATACAGATAAATAGAGTTGGCTAAAAGGATTTTTCTTGAATCTCAATAAAATCCAATAGAGTTTTAGGATGGATTTGCAGTTACTATGTAAATATTTTATAGTGTATGCAGTCTTCACTTTCCTTTCTAGTCTCTGACTGAAAGTGGAAGAAAAACAGAAACCTGAAAGTAGCTACTGTTTTCAGTAACAGAGTGGAGGGGGAAGGAGGAAAGGAAGTGTTAAATGTTGTCTTCCTTTTCTCTGAGAGAAGCATATGGATAGGGTGGCCATTTAAATTCAGTTTGCAAACTGGGAGATTTGAGATCAAAAGGAAGCATGCAAGCATGCGTGACTTACCACATTGACACAATAGGCATCACCAGAAAGAATGAATGTCGGCTACATATGGAGAATGGTTTTAACTTGCTAGTAGACAGTTTTGAAAATTGTGGTATAACATAGTTAAAATTTACCATTTTAATCATTTTAAAGTGTACAGGTCAGTAGCATTAAGTACACTAACAATGTTGTGCAACCACCACCATTCACATCTGTAGAATTTTTTCACCTTTTCCAAACTGAAACTTCGTGCCTATTAAATAGTAATTTCCCATTTTCCTTTCCCTGGTAACTGCTATTCTACTTTCTGCCTCAGAGTTTGCCTGTTCTAGGTTCCTCATATAAGTAGATTCACAGAATCCTTTGGTGACTGGCAGGTTTCAAGATTCATCTATGTTATAGCATGTCAGAATTTCCTTCTTTTTTAGGCTGACTAATATACAGTGAACGAATTCATGTACCTTGAAAGGAACTGTGGGCCGCGAGGCTGCTGTGGGCACAGGGGTGGGTCTCGGCCCATCCTCTGTGCCCCCTGCCCGGCCCCTCCCGCCGCAGCCCCTGGTCCCCTCCCTGTCTGCCAGCAGCCCCGCTCCCACGCACTGGTGGTGCTAGCCCTGCTCTCACCCACTGACGGCACGGAGCGATTGGGGCTGGAGCCAGCACTGGGTGTGAGTGGGGCCAGCCCCGTCAGTGGGTGCGAGCGGCGCCTGCTGCCCTGATTGCCCCTCAGGAGCAGGGGGAGGTGGAGAAGCCCTGAGGGATGATCGGGGCGGCAGCTGCCGCTTGCACCTGCTGACGGGCGCCAAGCGATCAGGCTGGCACCAGCAGCAGGTGTAAGTGCTGGGCGGGACCTCGGCACATGGGAGCAAAGAATTTTCAGTAACCACCAGAGGCTCGCCCTGATGACAGCGACCGGCACCCCGCCTTGGTCTGGCGCCCCCGCTCACCTGCTCCACCATCCCGCCATGTCTGAGGCCTGCCATGTTTTGTGCACACCCCCTGGTGGTCAGCACACGTCATAGTGACTGGTTGTTCGGTTGTTCTGCCGTTTGGTCTATTTGCATATTAGCCTTTTATTATATAGAATATTACATTTTCTTTATCCATCTGTTTGACATTTGGATTGTCCCCAGTTTTTGGATTAGCAGCTACTGTTATGCTTAATGGATTTGAGTTGATAGAGTCTTAGAAGTAATCTTATATTCATTCTCTAGTTGAGGAAATTAAAATTTAGGTTAAATTCCAGTTAAATGCTTGAGCAGGCTTCAAACCCATGTCTCTCTGAACACAAAGCCTATGCTTTCTTTTTTTACACTGTACACTGTTCCCATGTTGATGAATAAGGAAAAGACGTTATTAAAATTGCTGTTATTTTTTAAATTTATAAAATTTGGAGTAAATATTTAAGAAAACATAGATAATTATGAAAATGTACAACCCTTTATTTTAGGGGCAAAACACAGATCTAATAGTGTGAAATACTTAGGATAGATTTGTTATATCAATTCTAAGGACCCACATAAGTTTTCTCATATCTAAAATATTTTCTTCTGCCTTTGAGGTTTCTGAACATTTCCAGGTATAGAGAGTTTATTGGAAGTTATTTCTAAGTTGGGGTTTTGGTTTGTCATAGTTTGGTCTAGGGTAGTGTTATACATCCTGTCCCTTTTCAGTAATTTCTATTTGAAAAACCTATCATTTTTAACAGTAAATTTTAGAAATGCTAGTAAATATTTCTGACTAATTGTAAGCTTTATTTACAGTTTTCAATTTCCTCTTTGATGAAAAATGTGGTTACAATAATGAACACCTCTTGCTGAACTTGAAGAGAGACCGTGTAGAGAGTAGAGCTGGATTTAACCTCCTGCTTGCTGCAGAGCGCATCCAAGTGGGATACTACACAAGCTTAGACTACATCATTGGAGATGTTGGGATTACAAAAGGGAAGCACTTCTGGGCCTTCCGTGTGGAACCCTATTCATACCTGGTCAAAGCAGGAGTTGCTTCCAGTGATAAACTGCAAGAATGGCTGCGTTCTCCCCGGGATGCAGTGAGTCCGAGGTACATTCTTTAAATTGATTTACAACTTGATAATTTTTTAAAAAGTAAACATGCTTGTTTTGCAAGGTAAGCTTGAAAATAGACCTGGATTTACTTATTACATTTCCAGCATACTTAGATTCAGGGGTTTTGGCTGTGCTTTGTGGCTGCCTAAGAAAAGGAGTCAGGTTTCTTTATTCACACAGGAAATAATGAGATTTAGCCATTTACAATGCTGTGAGTAAATAAGTCTGTTTTGTATACCTCTTGATAATGATATAGCTTTGCAGTTTTAAATTTTGAAAATCACATCAGTTACCTCAATTATGTGATAAAAATTATCCACATATGTAGTGAAATGCCTCTAATTGCAATACTTCACATTTGATATTAACTTGTTCTTTTGTCTTTAAATGTCCCATAAATAAGTTGACAGAATTGAGTCATAATAAACATGTTTCCACAGCAAATAATTTCAGTGTCTTAAGAGATAGACTATTTAATGGAGATTATGCAGTTTAATTTTTTTAGATGGTGTATGGTGAAGTAGCCCAGACAACTTTTTAAAATATATATATTTTTATTGATTTCAAAGAGGAAGGGAGAGGGAGAAAGAGAGATAGAAACATCAATGATGAGAAAGAATCATTGATCAATCGGCTGGCTGCCTCCTGCACACCCCCCACTGGAGATCAAACTAGAAACCCTGGCATGTGTCTTGACCAGAATAGAACCAGTGACCTCCTGATTCATAGGTCGACTCTCAACCACTCAGTCAAGCTGGCTGGGCCAAACATAACTTTTAACCACTTACATGAACAGAATCCCAGGTTAACAATCTGAGCGATAGGAACAAATTTTGCACAAAGATGAGAAATTGACATAACAATGAAAATTGTATTAGAGAAATGGTTACTTAAACAGTGTCATGTCCACTTGATAAAATATTAGTATTAATCATATTTTAGGAATGTTAGAAGTACAAAAAAATTAAAATGGTTGATGTCATATGGTCATATAAAAAGCAAAGTATGCATAGGAAAAAAATGGGAGGAACTTCATATCAAAATTTTCTATAAGCTCCTATTTTCTATACAACAGGGAAAAGCCTTCAGAATACTTGCTACATCATAGCTCTATGTAGAAATCCCGATTGGGAAGTAGAGTTCTGCGGAGAATGAAACACGCCTTTTTTCTCCTGCATTATGCAGTGCCTATTTATTTAGTTTGCAATTCCTTGGATTAAGGCACATATCTTGGTTTGGTATTTTCTTATGTATGATTGTGTGCTATACATATTTAATCTTTGATAAGTCTTTTAGTTCCTGTCCCCCTGGTTTATTTTTGATAGGCACAAGTTATTTTTTAAGTTCTCATCTGTGTATTATCTAGGTAAGAGTGGATGGTGTTTTAAGACCGAATTTGGGGTGTGTTTGTATAATTCTGAATGGTAATGTGTAATCTTATGTTTTTGTTTTAATAGAAAGTTTTTGATATATAATTTATTTCAATGTTAAATCAGTGTATATTGTCTTGTAAAATGTTTCACAGTTACTTGAAGGCCTATGGATAATGATTCAGATAAGATTCTACTTTGTGTGTTGTGTTTTAGATATGAGCAAGACAGTGGACATGACAGCGGAAGTGAGGATGCCTGTTTTGATTCTTCACAACGCTTTACGTTAGTTACTATAGGCATGAAGAAGTTCTTTATACCCAAGTCACCTACTTTTAATGAAGCTGAAAATAGAGTTCTTCCCATGCCAACAAGTATAGGGGTTTTCCTCGACTATGATAAAGGCAAAGTGGGCTTCTATGACATGGATCACATGAAATGCCTTTATGAGCGCCAGGTGGACTGTTCGAGCACCATGTATCCAGCATTTGCATTAATGGGCAGTGGAGGAATTCAGCTTGAAGAACCCATCATGACAAAATATCTAGAATACGAAGAGGACATGTAGTTTAAGCATCTGATGTGACTTAGAAGGAAAAATGTAGGCAAAACAATGCCTGGGTGTTTACCTTCGTAACTAATTACATATCATCTAAGTATTCTGTCGCCACACTTGTTTTTTGTGTGTGTTTCTTCTTAAAACACAGAAAACCTAAACTGCCTTGCCTCTTCCATGTCACTCTTCTGCCTTTCACAAATAACAGGAAAAGGACACACTAAAATGGTTAACTGGATTGTCTTTCTTTTTTTATGAACATGAAGTTTATTTATGTTAGCTGGTGTTGCTGATACATTCCTGTTGGGGGGAAAGCATACAAATGTATTTATTATGTTGTTTTTGTGTTTGGTTTTTCAATTTTATATCATGTTTGTGTCCTAAGAGAAGATTTTTTTTAAATGCCTAATGGATAGAAGTTAGTACTAAACGTTGTGTCTTGCATTTGTTTTTAAAAGAAAGATAGGGGAAAGGCCATAGAAATGGTAATATATTTAAATGGAAAATTATGTATTTTGAGATGTGTAAAGAATATTAACAGTATATTTGCCTGGAAAATGAATACTGTTTTTTTAAAGATCATAAACTATTCTTAAGGACATGTAAAAGTGTTTTCTTAGCTGTAACGCCCATATGTGCATGTGTAGTAAACATAGTTTCTTGCAGGAAACACAAAGTTAGTGGTTAACACATGTAGCTCTTCATTTTAATCACTTTTTCCCTCCAGATAAAACGTGTCTGGGAAAACTTGTCATTCATAAAACATGTTTTATGAAAATATTTGCACCTATGTCGAGTAATTATTTTTCATAAATATTAGTGAAGATATATTGATATTGGTCTTTTGTTTTTTTATCCCCTCTTACTGTGTCTTGTGGTTTTTATTTTTTGGCACAAATATATCAGATTGTCCTGGCTTATGTTTACATTTTTAAAGAGTTAATGATCTATTTTTAGTGTCATTAAACATAATATGTGGAATAACTGGTCAGTTGTATGCATTTTCTGTGGCTCATTGTTTGGTAATGAGCATTGGTAATAATAAACAAGTAAAAATACAAATTTAATTGTTTAGGAGTAATAACCAAAATCATAATGACTGTATCCTTTTAAAAGTTCATTTGAAGAATGACTTTTATCTAAATTTTAAGTTCATTTTTGAAATACCTTTTTCTTAGGTTGTTTTATTTAAACTGGTTGTTTTTTTGAAGTTAAAATGTTAGAAACTAGACTGTTATGCATTAGCACTCATAATTTTGGAATGCTTGTGACATATTCATAGACCTTAGGCCTTTTTTAAACTATATATTTTTAAATGGAAATCTGTTATTCAGGCTGATAGCACTAAATTAGCTACCCCTCACAACCCAAATAGAAAATATCATGGAGAATTGCATTGTTTAGTAGGCTTTGTTACTTTCCCACCAATGACTAGCACTTTATGATATAGGCTGAACTAAACAAATATGCAGTGTTATGTGGATCATTGTGCAATAAAACTGCTAACGTCACTGGGTGGTCAGGTTTGATAGTCTCAAGCCCGTGTAAGCACATGTCATGTAGACATTTAAAAAATAAAGCTTTAAGTAGGAATAGGAAAGCTGTTTCAAACATTGTATAGTTGTAAATTGTTCTGGATTTCTTGCATTTTTAATAAAAATTAAAAGTAAGTCAAGTGGAATTATTGAAATTGTTATTCTAAAAATTCTCAGTATGTTTATATGGAAAATGGAAGCAATTATTTATGAAAAGCTGTTTAGCTGAATATATTAACTTAGAGCTAAAGTTTTACCAGTATATAAAATTATTTTTGGCATTTAATTATTAGCTTTAATTCGTGTGGAAATGATCATTAGAGAAACTTAACATGAAACTAATTTACTTCAATTAAGTCATCAGTTTGTCTAATTTTTCTGATTCATAATGGATCACATTTTGATCAAATGACTGGTCCTTTAGGTTCACATTTTTACTCGGGGTTATGGGGCTCTGGTAGTTGTGGTTCACTGTGGATCGCAGTGGGCTATCCCTAGGATACTGTATAATAACCTCATATATACTGTTCCTTTTCTTTTTCTAAATATATTGATTTCAGAGAGGAAGGGTGAGAGAAACATCAATGATGAGAGAGACTTGAGCCGAATGATGGGGTTTGAGCCCTGACCAGGAATCGAACCATGACCTCCTGGTTCATAGGTCAGTGCCCACAGTGGGGCAC
The DNA here is from genome assembly GCF_000147115.1 of Myotis lucifugus. Classification (NCBI taxonomy): domain Eukaryota; kingdom Metazoa; phylum Chordata; class Mammalia; order Chiroptera; family Vespertilionidae; genus Myotis; species Myotis lucifugus. The sequence continues at coordinate 12,046,028 of NW_005871048.1, forward strand.
TGTTGCTTTTCTTGAAAGTAGTAAGAGCCAGACCTATCTCCTGGAGATTGAAAAAAATCTAGTTCCATTAAATCTTGTCCTGTAGCCCATCATCTGGTTGGCCTGGAGAGTGTGTTCCATGAGGGAATATAATCAGTTGTATTGCTACAGAAAACAGTTGAGAACTAGTGTTACAGGCAAGAATACTCAAGAAATTATGCTCTACCAGATAAATTTGCATTCATTTTAAAGGTCTTTATGGGATTAACATTATGAGACTTTGGGGTCTTCTTTTGCTTTAAAAATAAACCTGAAGGAATTGAAGTTTTTAAAATTTGATTTGGAACTACATAAGTTTTTAACCTCTGCTATATATGAGACACTTATGTGAATTGGGTATAAAGTGAGCAAGACAGTGTGGCTAGGTTCCTGCTTTTAAGAGCTTGATTTCTAGGAGGGCAAGGTGATAAAAATGGGAGGGTCTTCAGAGCATATGAGGTGGGAGCTAATATAAGATTTGGTGATCAGGGAAGCCCCCCTGAGGAGGTGAGACAAGTTTGACACCTGATTGCTAACAGCTGGCCATACAAAGCGGTAAGTGAAGAGCTCCCTGGGTAGATAAAACACAAATGCACGAAGGCTTTGAGATAGTGAATTAGATTTCCGGCAGGAAAGATAATCCACCCTGGATGGTTCAACTAAAAAGAAGTGAATGAAAGGATTGCTTAGTAGTGGTTCTCAACCTTCTGGCCCTTTAAATACAGTTCCTCATGTTGTGACCCAACCATAAAATTATTTTCGTTGCTACTTCATAACTGTCATGTTGCTACTGTCATGAATCGTAATGTAAATATCTGATGTGCAGGATGGTGTTAAGCGACCCCTATGAAAGAGTCGTTCGACCGCCAAAGGGGTCGCGACCCACAGGTTGAGAACCGCTGGCTTAGAGGTAAGGGCAACCTTACAGGAAGAAACAAGCAATGGTGAGCTGGGGAAAGACTAGCCACAGCCTGAAGAGCATGGAGGACAAGGGGAAAGGGTGACTAGATCTCAGAGTGAGAACCTTAAGTGAGGATTGTTTGGTAGGAGCTGGGGTTGCCACGGGAGGCAGCTGTTTCTAGAGATGTGCCAAGACGGAGGGAGCGAGAAAGAATAGCCTCCACCTGTTCTGATCTGCCAGCGCAGCCTTTGACCAAACTCTGCTGGAAGCCAGCCAGCAAGGGCTTTCTAGAGATGCAGGCAGCAGGGGTCATCTTTCTGGGGCAGAGAGGGCAAAGCAGGGCCCTGGTGGTGGTTGGGGGGCAGGGGCATAAATGGAGAATAATTGGCACAAGCGGGGAGGGCTTGGTGAATGAGAGGGTGACGGGAGGCTATTGGCCACTGTGCTGACTGCTTAAATAAGGGCATTTATACCGTCCGAAATGCTAAAAACAGAAGCCTTAGAAAGCCATGCACCTTTTCCCTTTCAGCTTTCTGGTGTTTCTCTTCCCGGTTGGCCCTTCTATGCTGCCAATCTGAGGCTGGTGGAGCTGCTGCTTTTCTGAGTTTGCCATCTCTTGTCTGAAATCTCTTTGGAATAGGGAAGAATAAGTGCTGTGGTTAAGAAAACAGTATCCTTAAAGTGCTGACCAGACTGATACCTGCATGCTAAGTAAGATTGTAGAATACTGTCCAAATGAAAATAAGTTGACGTGCTGTGCATGAGTTAGAAAACAGTCTGCCTGCCTGTGGATAATTTAAAAATACTTTAAAATTCTTTCATTTCCCTCTAGATTTCTTTGTGTAAATTATCTGAACTCAGTGGTTTACTTTTTCAATGCCACCACTGCTTGCTTTTAGGAAACCTAAAAAAAGTTCCTTGGTGTTTATGTTGGCCCCTGTTTCAAATGCAGGTTGAGTCCATACTGACTAGCCAGGTCTCATGACTGCCTCTGGAGGTCTGCTTTCTGTAAGGCTTGGTCTCCTAAGGCACGAGTCTTCTAAGGGTAGAGCTGCTTTCCTCTGGAACAGTGTACCTGTCCTGTAATCTTAAGACTTGGAGCAACCTGATTTTCTAACTTACTTTCCTAGGTTGGGTGGTAAGGACTATAAGCTTCTGTAAAAGTATTTTATATCTTTTCAAAATGATATATATTATACCTGTATATTTTCAAAATAACTTTTTAATTTGTTTTCCCTGTTTGGATGCCTTTTACCCTAGAAGGCCCCTCCATTTGTTTAAGCAAAGCACTTCTGACAATATGGAAAAATTGTAGTTCAGAAATTATTTTCTTGGTAAAATTTTGTGGGTCACCAATTCCTCTGATAACTTTGACATGCAAGCATTTAATTCCTTCTTGGAGCATATCTAACATGCCTTAAAGTTCTTTAGTAATAGAGAATTCTAAAAACATTTTTGAAGTGTAAAGGTTGGTATGTTGTAGTACTTGTAGAAAGGTGACCTAATTGACTTATAGGTTTGGGGGAAAGCAGAGGGCTCCATAAGCAGATAGGCTGGGTGATGCTGTTAAGTCAGGCATTTGGATTTTGCAGTTCTCAGCATTTAGTGCCCACGTGACTCTGAATCTCACAGAGAGAGCATTCTAGGGAACACAGGGACATACTAGTTATGGTTAGTGTGGATTTTCGGTTTGGATTTATATCTGAGGTTTGTCACTTACTAGATGTGTGATCTTAGATAAATTGTTAACCTGTGAGCTTCATCCATCTACAAACTAGTTCTAGTGGTGTAAATGTGAGCTTCATCCATCTGCAAACTAGTTCTAGTGGTGTAAATGAGAGAATGTAGACAAAGGATTATGAGCAGTTTTGAAAATTAGATTTAACCTCCTAAGAGATCTTTTACAAATGGTGAGAATATATTTGAAAACAGAATTTCCCCAGAAAATCATGTCATGGAATTCAACTGCGGTTATTTGCTAAAATGCCCAAAATCAAACTGGAGAGACATATGAATCATTAATTTGAGGCATAATTCATCCAATCAGATAAAAATTAAATCCAGTTTTCCGTGAAATCAAGATAATATAGTCCAGGTGTATTTCTTATTATGTAACAGTGAACCAGAGCTCATAAAATATGCAAGAAAATGACTTCTGTGGCCTGTGTCAAGGTCAGAGTCGAAGGCAAAGTTGGTTCATGATGGATTTCTCCTTGGCTCCTGGAGCCTGCAGATGGTCTTGTGAATTAAGAAGCAGCAGGCACTTAGGAGCAGTGCTTCTAAGTGTTAACGTGCATATGAGTCACCTGGGCATCTTGTTAAAATGCAGAGTTTACCTCAGTAGGGCTGAGGTGGGGCGGGAGGGCCTGCATTTCTAACCAGCTCCAGGTGAAGCCAATGCTGCTGATCCCAGGTCACGGGAGCAGCTGGGCTTCAGGGAATCAAAGGATTCCTTTCTACGTGTGGCCTGGGAATGGAGAGGAGGTACCAGAGCATAAATTACTTTTTCGTGAAAATGTATCAGGCTCAACTGGAATGGGATCTGTGATTGGAAGTAGGCCCCAGGATGTTTACAGGTAAGGCCAAAATTACTTCTTAAGGAAGCTTTGAATCAGCGTGGATCCTTGGGCAAACATTCAACGGAAGCTCCCCATAATGCTGTGTCACACAGTGAGGCATGCCTCTGATGTTGCGGATTTGGTTCCAGACCACCGCAATAAAGCGAGGACTGCAAAAAAGCAAGTCGGAGTCTCTTGGCTGTTGGAGGAGTCTTTCAATTTGTAAAAAAACGCATCTGTGAAGCACAGTAAAGTGGAGTGTGATGAAATGAGGTCTGCCTGCAGAAGAGAGAGGTTGGACTTCCCAAATTCAGTGCAGGGGTCATAGGGCACCGCCACCGACATGGTTCGTTTTACATCTCAGCATGTATCTTCCAGACTGTGTCTTGAGTAGAATTTGCTTAATCCTGAGCCTTAGTCCTTGATAATACGTACTACAATGAGTTAATTGTAAAATAGAGCCACAATTAGCTAAAAGGTTTGTTAGATAGGATTTGTCATTTCAAAAGTTTGCCATTTGTTGATTGCTGTGTTCCAGGAACTACGCTAATTGCTTTATGTCAATCTTATTTTAATTCTCATAACACTTTGGAGAGGATTTTACCCATTTGCAGATGAGGAAACTGAGCATCGACAAGATTAAATTACCTGCCTGGATCTCAAAGCTCATCTGTGGCAGGGCTGGGATTTGAACTCAAAACTTATCCCAAAATCTAACTGTTGAGCTATTAACCAACTTTCCTATGGAGGTTGAACCCATTTAAATATACAGCAATGTTTGCCAAATAAAGTGATGGCAATAATTGAAATATTGTTTCTATCATTATTTCTTCAAAAACAAGTTCTATATAGAATTTCATTGTTGGACAGTTAGATTTTTTAACTATCTCTTATAAATAATGCTTCAAAGACTGTCCTTGGTAAGGGGTTTAAAAGTGGCCACTCCAGGAAGAATGTGTCTGTATGTGTTTTGTTTCCTCATCTGTAAATGGGAAAAATACCTATCCTGTAAGAAAGCAAGAAAACATGAACGCCTGTCTTTGGGTGGGGCATGCATTCTGCCATTTCAGTCTTTTCATGTTGTTGTAACTTGCCTGCCCCTGAAAGCCTTCAAGGCTCACATAGAGTTTTGAAGAGATGTATCGTGAATTAGGAAGATGAGAAATTCCCAGTCTTTTCAATGTAGTCACTAGACTCAGCTTTTAAATATTGTCAAAGGCAACTAAAACTGTGAAGTTGGCAATTCAAATGGTTTGACAAGGAATCTGGTGGTATATTTGTAGGCAGCTTTCAGATTCAGATCTATTCTAAAATGGGTGGAATTATAGATTCCAGCAAGGGACAATCCCATTATCTACAAGGTGCACCTGGTGTAGTCTTTAGTAGAGATGTGTGTACTTTGGTGACAGTGCCCCAAATTGGACCTTGTTCATAGTAATCTTCACTTTTTCCCTTTACCTTAAAATATGTTGTTCCAGAAAAGATTTTAATTTAATGTGTGAATAGTCTCAGTTGAGATAATTTCCCTAATTCCCCCAAATAGTTTTTTGCTTCAACCGTTTTAATTCAACCAGGATAACCTCACTTATCTTTCAACCTGTCTATAGGTCATTTGTAATTAGTTTGAGAACTGAAATTACTTTATACTTTAAAAGGTTATTTATGAAACTGAAAAGGTTTTCAGTCTATATTAGCCTTCTCTCCATATCTCAGTTATATGTATTTTGATTTAGGGGTAATAGAAATGAAAGGAGATCCAGAGACATAGAAGCATAGACCAGACTATTGAACCTCAGAGGGCTTGCTTTTTTTTGTTTTGTTAATATATTTTTATTGATTTCAGAGAGGAAGGGAGAGGGAGAGAGAGATAGAAACATCAGTGATGAGAATCATCAATAGGTTGTTGTATTGCTTCTATTAACAGTTATCTTGGAATTAACCTTTGGAGGTAAGTTAACTCTGTAGCTTGCTTGGCATAAAGTGTCTGGTATATAGTAGGTGCTCAGCAAATTCCAGACCCAATCAGCCTTAGATACAACTGTCATAATGCCAACATTAATTTCTAACGTATAATGACTCTTTAACCTGTCCACTGGGAGTCTTCAGAAGTATCAGATATATATTCAGGATCAGATTTACTCATGGGCTTCTACTATGACCCCCAACTCCTCTGCTGTCAGTGAACAAAAATCTTGAAACCAGCACACCACAAAAGAGGAAATCTAAAAGACCAATACATGTTTGGAGATATGCAAAATAAGATCACATTGAGATTTTGCTAACACATCAAAATAGCAAATATTTTAAAGTCTAACAATACCAAGTATTTGTAAGGCTATGGACCAATAGGAACTCATACTTAGCTTGAGGGAGTGCAGATTGGTACAACCAGGTTAGCCTAATAGTTTATTATCTGGCAAATTTAAAGGTTCGCATACCCAATCACCTCACAATTCTACTCATAGATGTATGCTTTGGAGATTTCATGGTCATGTCCATCTGGATCATGAACCAAAAGCTCATAATCCCAACTTGGAAACAACCCAGATGTCCATCAATAATAGAATGAAGAAATAAATTATAAAACATTTATACAGTGGGCTACTATAGAGAGCAATGAAAATGAATTACAACTACATATAACGAAGTGAATGAATCTCACAGTGTGCAGAATAAATGCTGTGCTATATGTCTGTGATGGTATATTAAGTTGAAAAACAGACACATATTTGCTGGAACATAAGCTGCGAAGGGGAAGCATCATTATTTCAATTGCCTAGAACAGAGCCTGGCACATATCAGATGCTTAATGAATAATTATTGAGTGACCTTAACCATATCATTTAGGAATGTATATATGGGTATCAAAATATAAAGACAAGCCATTATAAAAGGAGAGTGTTACCTCTAGGGCTGAGGGAAGAAGGTATAACTGGGAAGGAGCTGATGAGAGGTGTCTTCCGAAGTGCTGGGAATTTCTTGACTTGGGAGGTGATGACAGGAGTGGAATCACTTTAATTTATTCCCTAAACTTTACATTCTCATATGCTTCTATGTAATATTCCACAACGAAATAGCTAATGCTGTTTTATGTCCTTATTTTGGAATATAGCTAGAGAGGCAGGTACATTTAGAGACTTTGGAAAGATCATATCCAATTGTTCTCACTGGGACCGTATGTGGCTGTGGTGGGGCCAGATTGGCATTGGTGGCCATAGAGCTTTCGCGTGTTCGCACCTGGACGTCTCAGGAGTTGTGGCATAGGCACTAGAGGCCTGGATTAGATTCCTGCTTTACCACTTCCTGCCTGTGTAAAATGGGAAAGCTAGAAGAAGGCATTTTCTCAGCTGTAAAATGGGCATGACAGGAGCCATCTCATAGGGTTCTAGTGATTAAATGAGGATTAAATCCGATAAACTATGTGAGGCATTTTCACCACCAAGGCCTCAGCTAGCCCATGGGGTGCTTTTGTGTGAATTAGAAAATGCATGCTCCTTCTCACAGACACTGGCTGGGTGGGAGGCACACAGCTTGGTGAGCAGATGACACCATTGTGTGAATTAGACAAAGGCACCCCTTCTGGGCAGAGGCAGTGGCTCCCCCTCCCCCCCGGCCCCCCCATGTGTTGAGTACTGCTGTTCAGTAATAAATACACTGCAGAACTCCAGGCAGCAGCCTTGGTGCTTGGCATGTAGTTAATGTTTAATGTAACTGCCATGATATAGATGCAAATTGCTATCCACTCAAAAGATGGGAGGCAGCTGTACTTTCATGGACATAGAGCTTCAGTTCTTCCTGTTGAAGTTTTTTTTATACCACCTGGGAGGGATCATTTTCTGTTCATTCTCTTGTGCTTTTAAACACAACTTGGAAACATGGAAAGAGTGCCATGTTTTGGGAATCTTTAGAGCCCTGTCTCTAGTGTCAGAGTTGGAGGGGCAAGATCTGAATACTAACTAAGTTTCAGTTTCCTCCTCTTCAAACTGGGAGTTGGACTGAACTGTGGTTCCTGGACCTTGCTGGGTGGAAAGCGGGGGCGCTTCCGTGTTAGCAGAACAGGTATGATGAGGGCAGGGCCGGGCGGCCTGGGTCAGGCCAGAGGTCCCCTTCCTCACCCACCGAACTAAAGCCATTAACTGCTCAATATTTTAAAAAATTTGAAATTCTGCATAATCCAAGACACAGTTTCCCTGAAGTGGATGATCCTTTAAAGCCCCTCTTACTCGAACATTTTCTGACTCTTAAGACTCAGATGGCAGCAGGATAGGCAATTACTGTGAGTTTTGGTGTCAGACTCTGCTCCACTCTTCTGAAACTGGAGGACCTTGAGCAAGTTATGACCTCCTGGAATTTAGGGTTGCTGTGAAGGTAACATGAGTAATATGTTTAGCAGAAAATTAATGCCCCCTCCCCCCAATGTTAACTATTTCAATTGAGAATTAAAATAGATCCTTGTATTAGAAATTTTGACTTTTCCATAAACTTCACGATTCACTCTCCAATGATAGAGCTTTCCTAAAGAGCAATCTGGCCTGTCCAGTGCTGTGCTGGGTGACCCCTGTCTGATGCAATTTTAGACACGGAGGAGGGCCTGATACCCTGGAAAAATGAGAGTATGTTCTCCAAGCACCGGGGAAGTAGAAGACTGTTTTCCTGTGGTTCCTGCAATGAAGCTTAATTCAAAAACCCCTGTCCTCCCTCCTCCCCGACGACAGAATCATTTTGTTTAACTAAGTCCTGATGTATCAGGGAGAGATTTCATTGAACTGTAACTTTCCCCTTTGAAATTCAGTGTCTGAGTGAAAGGCACTCTTGAAAAATTTCAGTTTTGTTTTGATGGCTGGTTGATAAAGAACAACAGGGGATGATAAAGGCTTTGAGTTTTGCCTACATAGTCATTTACACTGGAATCACAAGTTTTAATTGCTCAGATAAAAATCAGAATTAACTGACTACTCTTGGGCTTTTTCAAAATAGTTGGAGAGCAAGTCTTTCCAATTATTTATGAATGACATTTATTTTCTTTTATGCACTCTTTGGATTCTTCTCTGTAATTGGACAAATCCCCTAATTGGGAGGAATAAAGCAACACAAATTGTTAGGTGTGTGCCAGTTGTGAGCTGATTCTAAATGGGGATACTGCCCCCTAGTGCTGAAATGTGGCGCAGCCAGGAGCACCCGGACCTCAAACCACAGTTGAACACTTTGAGCTTTTAGCATTTGCTGGAAAGACCCAGATTATTGCCCTGGTTTTGATTTATTTGTGGGTGCTCAAAAGAATTAATGGTAATTACATAGTGTGAGAGAAATATTGCCCTCTTGGGTTCTGGATGGAAAACAGACCCAGGGACTGTGATCTCTTATGTAAGTACTAGAGGCCCGATGCACAAAATTCGTGCAAGAGTAGGCCTTCTTTCCCCTGGCTGCCGGCACTGGCTTCCCTCTGGCTGCCAGCAGGCACCCGGAACCCAGGCTTCCCTTGCAACCCCGGCTTTGTTCGGAAGGTGGTCTGGAGGGAGGTCCGGAAGGACATCTGGTCTAATTAGCATATTATGCTTTTATTATTATAGATAAGGTAGAGGCAATGGCACCTTTAGAAGTAGCAGCTTATTTCAGTGATGATTTTTGGCTCACAAGATTTTCCTTCACATTTGTGGTAAATGGTTGTTTATTTATTTATTTTTTTATTTTTTTTTTTTAAAATATATTTTATTGATTTTTCACAGCGAGGAAGGGAGAGAGATAGAGAGTTAGAAACATCGATGAGAGAGAAACATCGACCAGCTGCCTCCTGCACATCTCCCACTGGGGATGTGCCCACAACCCAGGTACATGCCCTTGACCGGAATCGAACCTGGGACCTTTCAGTCCGCAGGCCGACGCTCTATCCACTGAGCCAAACCGGTTTCGGCAATGGTTGTTTATTATATTGTATAAATCTTGCCACTAGTGTACAGAACCTATTGTCCTTCATGGAAGATAATCATACCTTTTATGTACCTTGTATTAAATGTCACTGGTGTTAAGTTCTGTATACAATGTCAGGATATTGGTTTCACTTTTTAAATTTGGCAAACAAGTGAGGCAAAAGGCTTATCTGGGTTTTGTTAGCAGGGAGAACAAGTGAGTTAAACCGGCTCCTTCCTCTGATCACCTGTATCTACCAGGGTCCCACCAGGAGACAACAATGACAGTAATTTGAAAGGAAAATGTAAGCATAAATAATGACTATTATCACAGATTGGGTAATAGGGAATTGGCTGGTAGGGAGTAAAAACCACTTTAAAGAATACAAGAATAGCAGCCATAGGGAATGGGCACTGCCCTATGGCCTAGAGAGAGCAAGAAGGGAGCAATTCTACAAGCCTTGCCCCCTGACCCCCCTTGTCAGGTCTCTGGGCCAGACCCCCTAGGGAAGTGTGGTGGAGAAATCCCCGAGGTGCCACATGGGTGGAATTTGCTAGAAATAGGTCTTCTGGGCTGCTCAGAGGCGGTACCATGCCTTGGGGCCAAGAGGGGTCTGAGTGAAGCAGACGGAGCTGCTGGCCAGCTGGCAGCTGCCTACCACCACAGGCTGCATGAGCCACGAGCCTCCAAGCTGTGTGGGGCTTTGGGAGATAGCGGAGGAGCACACCTGAACCAGGATAAAACCTCTTCTCCCTCCACTGCACCCCCACCCCCACTTACTGATGAAGCTTAACATCGTGCCAGCCGCCAAAGGGGAAATACAGGTTCTTTCTCTTGTTATGAGCAGCCATAGAAGGGTGGATATTTGGACCCTGAGAGTCAATAAATTGATAACTGACACCCTCCATTTCCTCCATTTCTCAGTATCAGAAAGCATTCTGAGGGATCTGCTCTCCTGGTAACAGAACCACCATTCCTCGTAAGGATCTCACAAGCATGCTTAGTTCCTCTATTAAATGGACCTGTGTGGACCTTAGTCCAGTTTAGGTGCATTTTCCCCACATCCATGAACCTGAGAGCAGAGTGATAAAGCAGAAGAGGCCCCAGCTTTAGTGTCAGTTAGCTTTTCCCCCTCTCCCGTGTGGCTCTGCCCCACTTGCTGACTCCGGACAGGGTTGAGCTCCGTGAGCACCAGGTCCATCTTTGGTGAAATAGGGGCAATTACACCACACCCCAAACAGAGGCAAACCGAGGGTTAAATGCACGCGAGCCTCCTCTCACAGCGCCGGACACTGGCAGGTGGTAGAGACTCAGTGCTCTTGGCTTTGGAACAATGAGAGAGACTCAGAAGACAATGGGCGTGGCCTGCCGGTCCTTGGGCTGGTGGGAGGTGGTTTTGTCTGAGAAAGGTTCCCGCCTGCTTAGAAGGCTCAGTGCAGAGCGATTCTTTTGAGGTGTTCAGCTCCTGGAGGCTTTGCCAGCTTTCTCTTTTCCTTTTCTCAGAAAAGCTTCTTGTTTTTCCTGAGGCGCCCACTCATTTGTGGCCCCAGCAAGGGAGGCGAAGGAAGAGAAGGGTGTGCCGTGGCTGTGAGGAAGTTGGAAACCCAGCTCAGGGGCGGGTTATTCATCTGGGAGCAGCTTCTTTAAAAGGCAGGGCTTGTGAAATTCTGGAGAGGCACCAAGGCAGAGAGGAGTCCTGTTAATGAAACGGGAAATGTGGACTGGAACGCATGGTGTTCCCCTGGGCAGGGTGGTTCCCGCGCTCTTGTCCAGAGGAGTTGAAGAAGAAAACCACGGACGAAAGGTGGTGTAGCAAAGGTGGGAATTTATTGAGAAACAAGCACAGACTCCCACGTGGGGAGGGGGAAAGAGTCCCACTAAGTCCCTTTTCCTAGGGTTTATAAAGGCTGCAGACCTGTGTGCCTTGATATCCCCTCTGACTGGTCACTATCCCCTTCTGATTTGGTCACTATAGTAACTCCTGAGCTCAAAGGTCAAACCTCACATGGAACAAGTGAGGCTCTGCTCCCCTCCTTCCTCGTTGTTCCCTCTCCCCTTTGGGCTATTTTCTGTCCTTGCTCAATGAGGGGCTTCCTCCCCTTTATTTTGTAAATGTATACCTTCTGCGGTTTCCAGCTCTTATTCTATGGAAATATACCTTCTGCTATTCTGTAGCCCTGTGCTTTTTCCATGGACCCTTTACTTTTCTAAAATTTCCTAAACCTGCCTATTTGACCCCCCAAAACTCCTATCATTAAGATGATCTGTGTCTGTCCATTCTATGGCTTAGCTGGGCCTCCTCAGGGGGCTCTTAATCCAACCCTGCACACCACACTCCAGCAGTCCATTTAGGGGGCTCTTAATCCAACCCTGCACACCACACTCCAGCAGTCCATTTACTCTGGAATCTAGAGAAGTTTTCATTCCAGCTGTATGCTTTTCAGACGTGCCTGTGAGTACACTGGCCCAGGAGGAATGCTTTCTGGCACAATGGAATTGATAGAAATGGATATTTGCCCCTCCCAGTTCCCTCTGAGGGGTCTCAGTTCTCCTTCCCTTGGGGCCCCAGGCTAAACTGAAAAACACCCTCCCCAAAGGTGATAGTTGGAAATGACTTTAGATGAACGCTTTGTGGCTATTTGCATAAGAAGTCAAAGGCCTTTAAGATCTCCATAAATAAAGGTTGAATTCAGTGGAGGAAGTTAGGGAAATGATCCCCACCGGAACCTTTCTGGGTTCCTCACTGATAGTGTTGGAATCTGCGGCTGTGTGGTCATCCCTGAGGAATGAATACCAGGTACTGATGTCCTTTGTTCTTTGTGAACTCTTGGGTTTTGCTGTTGTTTTATTTTTAGCAAAATAATTACCTGATATTTTGTTTTATGATTATTTCCAAGCTTGCCACAATAAACAAATCTGCAGATCTGTCAAAACATTAGCATATTAGAAATAGAGCTATCATTGAATGATTCTCATAGATTGCTAGGACTAACTCTTGGGAAGTCCTAGATCACAGTCTTACATATTGTTGTGTAGTTTAAATGCGCCAGTTCTACCCCACAGTGACACTTTCCTGTCCTGATTTTGCCTGGTGTGAAACCATGGAAAATGGGCCCAGGCATTGCCTGGATTCCTCCACAATTTCTAGCAGTTCCACTGCCATTGATAAATGCTGATTTCTTTCTGCCATTAAAGCATTAAACATTTTCTCTTAAGTCAGCACAGAATTCCAAATATCTGCTGAGGGCTGACAGTCTCTTTCAGAGCAAATAGGTTGGTGAAGCTTATGAATAAAGATTATTCACCATCTGTCTCCCGTTTTTGTTGACTAAAGGACATTAACCCTTTGCTATATATAATATATGACATGTGTTTTTTTTTTCCAGTGTATTATTTAGCTTTTGACTTTCTTTTTAGAGTATATTTCATTTCCTAAATGTTTTGTCCTTTTATGTGGTAAACCTAATATTTTTCATTTATGGGCTGGCCTATGACCCACACTAATCTCTTTTCTCAGTAAAAGGGAACATTTTCAATGTCAGAGGCCATGATGAGGTCATTCTGGAGGCTGGGCATCTTCAGCCCCATTCGACTCAGACTCAGAAAGGACGTCAGACTTGCTTGGGGCCCCTCGGGTCATGAGTTTTGCTATTGACTATCCCAATACTGAGTCAGGCTTTCTCTCAAACTGGGTGGGTTTGTACATTGTTAATGTGGCTTCTCCCAGCTAGGCTTTCTACAGCCACGGCAGACGCAGCCCAGCCTTCCCAGCTGCTGGGGTCCAATCCCAGCGGGTCCAGGGGTCCCCAAAGGTGTGGACGGAGTCGGTGAAGAAGGAATGACACGAAGACAGCCTTCAGTTGATCAGCAGCCTAGTCAGGACCTCTAGCCAGGATCTCCAGCCAAAGTTCTGGTCGGAGTTCTGGTTAGGAACTGATCAGGATCTGATGTTTATTGTCTTGTTACATCCGTATTTATACCAGCCGATTTTAATCCTGTCAATTTCTATTACAAAGGTTAGGGCGTTTCTTATCTCCATTCCAGGGAGTAAAGATTATGTAGCTTAACTACCCGCCTGGCACTTAATTAAGGGGTTGTATCCCCTCCCTAACCTCAGGGAAAAATCCCCACCTGGGGAAAAAACCTTTCTCGGAGAGGTGACCTTGGTTAAAACACATGGCGCTAAAGAGAGCAAACATATTAAGAACAATATGCTATATATGCCAGGTCCCTTGAAACATATGCTGTGCAGATGTTTCTTTCCTGCAGCGACTGTGTCAAGCAGCAAGGATGGACCGGCTCCCGGCACCCAGCCTCCTCTGTGAGCAACTGAGCAGCTTTGGGGAAAGGGACTGGCGTTACCCAGGCAGGTCAGGTAGTGGTTTCTGTTAGGTTAGGTGGCTCAGGAGGCGGCGCAAGAAATAGAGTCCAGTGAATGAGAAAAGAAAGGAAAGGAAAGTTTATTCTGCGTCCCCGGGAGACCCACGTACCCCCAAAGACAGGGCACGTGGATTCACGCCAACATGGAGGGGGGCGCTTTTTTTATACTGCGGTTGGGTGAGGGGCGGGGACATGAGCTGAGGTATTCAGTTGAGGAGGCTTCAGCTGCAGGGGCGTATGTGGATTCAGGGAGA